>NW_027455280.1:73307-260115 GCF_040206685.1 Ascaphus truei
TACCTGCCCCTCTCCCCCCCCCCCCCCCCACACCATACACACACATACGCACACACACATATACATACACACACATACATACACATACACACACATACATACACACATACATATACACATACATACATACACACACACATACGCACACACACATATACACACACACACATACACACACATATATACACACATACACATACGCACACACACATATACACACACACATACACACACACATATACGCACACATATATACACATATATACACACACATACATACACACACACATACGCACACACACATATACACACATACACACACACACACATACACACACACACATAGACACACACACATAGACACACATACATACACACACACATACGCACACACATATATACACACATACACACACACACACATACACACACAAACATACACACACACTCCTAACCAGCTGTGTGTACTTTCCAAACGAACCCTACCTCTCTACTCTGATTAACCCCCCTGCTTAGTGCTCTGTCTCTGTTCAGTACTTTCCCCCCCACCCTGAGTACTTGCGTTCCCCCCACCCTGAGTACTTGCGTTCCCCCCACCCTGAGTACTTGCGTTCCCCCCACCCTGAGTACTTACGTTCCCCCCACCCTGAGTACTTGCGTTCCCCCACCCTGAGTACTTACGTTCCCCCCACCCTGAGTACTTGTGTTCCCCCCACCCTGAGTACTTACGTTCCCCTCACCCTGAGTACTTGCGTTCCCCCCACTCTGAGTACTTACGTTCCCCCCACCCTGAGTACTTGCGTTCCCCCCACCCTGAGTACTTACGTTCCCCCCACCCTGAGTACTTGCGTTCCCCCCACCCTGAGTACTTACGTTCCCCCCACCCTGAGTACTTGCGTTCCCCCCACCCTGAGTACTTACGTTCCCCCCACCCTGAGTACTTGCGTTCCCCCCACCCTGAGTACTTGCGTTCCCCCCACCCTGAGTACTTGCGTTCCCCCCATCAGACACAGAGAAAGAGACATGAATCCCTTCTGTTATGTCCCCCCCCCCGCTTCCCTCTCACCCCCCCCCCGCTTCCCTCTCACCCCCCCGCTTCCCTCTCACCCCCCCCGCTTCCCTCTCACCCCCCCGCTTCCCTCTCATCCCCCCCCGCTTCCCTCTCACCCCCCCGCTTCCCTCTCACCCCCCCCCGCTTCCCTCTCACCCCCCCGCTTCCCTCTCACCCCTCCCCCGCTTCCCTTTCACACCCCGCTTCCCTCTCACCCCCCCCGCTTCCCTCTCAACCCCCGCTTCCCTCTCACCCCCCCCGCTTCCCTCTCACCCCCCCGCTTCCCTCTCACCCCCCGCTTCCCTTTCACACCCCCTGCGCATCCCTCTCACCCCCCCGCTTCCCTCTCACCCCACCGCTTCCCTCTCACCCCACCACTTCCCTCTCACCCCACCGCTTCCCTCTCACCCCACCGCTTCCCTCTCACCCCACCACTTCCCTCTCACCCCACCGCTTCCCTCTCACCCCACCACTTCCCTCTCACCCACCGCTTCCCTCTCACCCCACCGCTTCCCTCTCACCCCACCACTTCCCTCTCACCCCACCACTTCCCTCTCACCCCACCACTTCCCTCTCACCCCACCACTTCCCTCTCACCCCACCGCTTCCCTCTCACCCCACTGCTTCCCTCTCACCCCACCGCTTCCCTCTCACCCCACCGCTTCCCTCTCACCCCACCACTTCCCTCTCACCCCACCACTTCCCTCTCACCCCACCACTTCCCTCTCACCCCACCACTTCCCTCTCACCCCACCGCTTCCTTCTCACCCCACCACTTCCCTCTCACCCCACCGCTTCCCTCTCACCCCACCACTTCCCTCTCACCCCACCGCTTCCTTCTCACCCCACCACTTCCCTCTCACCCCACCGCTTCCTTCTCACCCCACCACTTCCCTCTCACCCCACCGCTTCCCTCTCACCCCACCACTTCCTTCTCACCCCACCACTTCCTTCTCACCCCACCACTTCCCTCTCACCCCACCGCTTCCTTCTCACCCCACCGCTTCCCTCTCACCCCACCACTTCCCTCTCACCCCACCACTTCCCTCTCACCCCACCGCTTCCCTCTCACCCCACCGCTTCCCTCTCACCCCACCACTTCCCTCTCACCCCACCACTTCCCTCTCACCCCACCACTTCCCTCTCACCCCACCGCTTCCCTCTCACCCCACCACTTCCCTCTCACCCCACCGCTTCCTTCTCACCCCACCGCTTCCCTCTCACCCCACCGCTTCCTTCTCACCCCACCACTTCCCTCTCACCCCACCGCTTCCTTCTCACCCACCACTTCCCTCTCACCCCACCACTTCCCTCTCACCCCACCACTTCCCTCTCACCCCACCGCTTCCTTCTCACCCCACCGCTTCCCTCTCACCCACCACTTCCCTCTCACCCACCACTTCCCTCTCACCCCACCACTTCCCTCTCACCCCACCGCTTCCTTCTCACCCCACCGCTTCCCTCTCACCCCACCGCTTCCTTCTCACCCCACCACTTCCCTCTCACCCCACCGCTTCCTTCTCACCCACCACTTCCCTCTCACCCCACCACTTCCCTCTCACCCCACCACTTCCCTCTCACCCCACCGCTTCCTTCTCACCCCACCGCTTCCTTCTCACCCACCACTTCCCTCTCACCCCACCGCTTCCCTCTCACCCCACCACTTCCCTCTCACCCCACCGCTTCCTTCTCACCCCACCGCTTCCTTCTCACCCACCACTTCCCTCTCACCCCACTGCTTCCTTCTCACCCCACCACTTCCCTCTCACCCACCGCTTCCCTCTCACCCCACCGCTTCCCTCTCACCCCACCACTTCCCTCTCACCCCACCACTTCCCTCTCACCCCACCACTTCCCTCTCACCCCACCGCTTCCCTCTCACCCCACCACTTCCCTCTCACCCCACCACTTCCCTCTCACCCACCGCTTCCCTCTCACCCCACCGCTTCCCTCTCACCCCACCACTTCCCTCTCACCCCACCACTTCCCTCTCACCCCACCACTTCCCTCTCACCCCACCACTTCCCTCTCACCCCACCGCTTCCCTCTCACCCCACTGCTTCCCTCTCACCCCACCGCTTCCCTCTCACCCCACCGCTTCCCTCTCACCCCACCACTTCCCTCTCACCCCACCACTTCCCTCTCACCCCACCACTTCCCTCTCACCCCACCACTTCCCTCTCACCCCACCACTTCCCTCTCACCCCACCGCTTCCTTCTCACCCCACCACTTCCCTCTCACCCCACCGCTTCCCTCTCACCCCACCACTTCCCTCTCACCCCACCGCTTCCTTCTCACCCCACCACTTCCCTCTCACCCCACCACTTCCCTCTCACCCCACCACTTCCCTCTCACCCCACCGCTTCCCTCTCACCCCACCACTTCCCTCTCACCCCCACCGCTTCCCTCTCACCCCACCACTTCCCTCTCACCCCACCGCTTCCTTCTCACCCCACCACTTCCCTCTCACCCCACCGCTTCCCTCTCACCCCACTGCTTCCCTCTCACCCCACCGCTTCCCTCTCACCCCACCGCTTCCCTCTCACCCCACCGCTTCCCTCTCACCCCACCACTTCCCTCTCACCCCACCACTTCCCTCTCACCCCACCACTTCCCTCTCACCCCACCACTTCCCTCTCACCCCACCGCTTCCTTCTCACCCCACCACTTCCCTCTCACCCCACCGCTTCCCTCTCACCCCACCGCTTCCCTCTCACCCCACCGCTTCACCCCACCACTTCCCTCTCACCCCACCACTTCCCTCTCACCCCACCGCTTCCTTCTCACCCACCACTTCCCTCTCACCCCACCACTTCCCTCTCACCCCACCACTTCCCTCTCACCCCACCACTTCCCTCTCACCCCACCACTTCCCTCTCACCCCACCGCTTCCTTCTCACCCACCACTTCCCTCTCACCCCACCACTTCCCTCTCACCCCACCGCTTCCCTCTCACCCCACCGCTTCCTTCTCACCCCACCACTTCCCTCTCACCCCACCGCTTCCTTCTCACCCACCGCTTCCCTCTCACCCCTCCACTTCCCTCTCACCCCACCACTTCCCTCTCACCCCACCACTTCCCTCTCACCCCACCACTTCCCTCTCACCCCACCACTTCCCTCTCACCCCACCACTTCCCTCTCACCCCACCACTTCCCTCTCACCCCACCACTTCCCTCTCACCCCACCACTTCCCTCTCACCCCACCGCTTCCTTCTCACCCCACCACTTCCCTCTCACCCCACCACTTCCCTCTCACCCCACCGCTTCCTTCTCACCCACCGCTTCCCTCTCACCCCTCCACTTCCCTCTCACCCCACCGCTTCCTTCTCACCCACCGCTTCCCTCTCACCCCACCGCTTCCCTCTCACCCCACCGCTTCCCTCTCACCCCACCACTTCCCTCTCACCCCACCACTTCCCTCTCACCCCACCGCTTCCTTCTCACCCCACCGCTTCCTTCTCACCCACCACTTCCCTCTCACCCCACCACTTCCCTCTCACCCCACCGCTTCCTTCTCACCCCACCACTTCCCTCTCACCCCACCGCTTCCTTCTCACCCACCACTTCCCTCTCACCCCTCCGCTTCCCTCTCACCCCACCACTTCCCTCTCACCCCACCACTTCCCTCTCACCCCACCACTTCCCTCTCACCCACCGCTTCCTTCTCACCCCACCGCTTCCCTCTCACCCCACCGCTTCCTTCTCACCCCACCACTTCCCTCTCACCCCACCGCTTCCCTCTCACCCCACCACTTCCCTCTCACCCCACCGCTTCCTTCTCACCCACCACTTCCCTCTCACCCCACCACTTCCCTCTCACCCCACCGCTTCCTTCTCACCCCACCACTTCCCTCTCACCCCACCACTTCCCTCTCACCCCACCACTTCCCTCTCACCCCACCGCTTCCCTCTCACCCCACCACTTCCCTCTCACCCCACCACTTCCCTCTCACCCCTCCGCTTCCCTCTCACCCCACCACTTCCCTCTCACCCCACCACTTCCCTCTCACCCCACCACTTCCCTCTCACCCACCGCTTCCTTCTCACCCCACCGCTTCCCTCTCACCCCACCGCTTCCTTCTCACCCCACCACTTCCCTCTCACCCCACCACTTCCCTCTCACCCCACCGCTTCCTTCTCACCCACCACTTCCCTCTCACCCCACCACTTCCCTCTCACCCCACCGCTTCCTTCTCACCCCACCACTTCCCTCTCACCCCACCACTTCCCTCTCACCCCACCACTTCCCTCTCACCCCACCGCTTCCTTCTCACCCCACCACTTCCCTCTCACCCCTCCGCTTCCCTCTCACCCCACCACTTCCCTCTCACCCCACCGCTTCCCTCTCACCCCACCGCTTCCCTCTCACCCCACCACTTCCCTCTCACCCCACCGCTTCCTTCTCACCCCACCGCTTCCCTCTCACCCCACCACTTCCCTCTCACCCCACCACTTCCCTCTCACCCCACCACTTCCCTCTCACCCCACCGCTTCCTTCTCACCCCACCACTTCCCTCTCACCCCACCGCTTCCTTCTCACCCACCGCTTCCCTCTCACCCCACCGCTTCCTTCTCACCCCACCACTTCCCTCTCACCCCACCGCTTCCTTCTCACCCACCGCTTCCCTCTCACCCCACCGCTTCCCTCTCACCCCACCGCTTCCCTCTCACCCCACCACTTCCCTCTCACCCCACCACTTCCCTCTCACCCCACCACTTCCCTCTCACCCCACCGCTTCCTTCTCACCCCACCACTTCCCTCTCACCCCACCGCTTCCCTCTCACCCCACCACTTCCCTCTCACCCCACCGCTTCCTTCTCACCCACCACTTCCCTCTCACCCCACCGCTTCCTTCTCACCCCACCACTTCCCTCTCACCCCACCACTTCCCTCTCACCCCACCACTTCCCTCTCACCCCACCGCTTCCTTCTCACCCCACCACTTCCCTCTCACCCCTCCGCTTCCCTCTCACCCCACCACTTCCCTCTCACCCCACCGCTTCCCTCTCACCCCACCGCTTCCCTCTCACCCCACCACTTCCCTCTCACCCCACCGCTTCCTTCTCACCCCACCGCTTCCCTCTCACCCCACCACTTCCCTCTCACCCCACCACTTCCCTCTCACCCCACCACTTCCCTCTCACCCCACCGCTTCCTTCTCACCCCACCACTTCCCTCTCACCCCACCGCTTCCTTCTCACCCACCGCTTCCCTCTCACCCCACCGCTTCCCTCTCACCCCACCGCTTCCCTCTCACCCCACCACTTCCCTCTCACCCCACCACTTCCCTCTCACCCCACCACTTCCCTCTCACCCCACCGCTTCCTTCTCACCCCACCACTTCCCTCTCACCCCACCGCTTCCCTCTCACCCCACCACTTCCCTCTCACCCCACCGCTTCCTTCTCACCCACCACTTCCCTCTCACCCCACTGCTTCCCTCTCACCCCACCGCTTCCCTCTCACCCCACCGCTTCCCTCTCACCCCACCGCTTCCCTCTCACCCCACCGCTTCCCTCTCACCCCACCGCTTCCCTCTCACCCCTCCACTTCCCTCTCACCCCACCACTTCCCTCTCACCCCACCACTTCCCTCTCACCCCTCCGCTTCCCTCTCACCCCACCACTTCCCTCTCACCCCACCGCTTCCCTCTCACCCCACCGCTTCCCTCTCACCCCACCACTTCCCTCTCACCCCACCGCTTCCTTCTCACCCCACCGCTTCCCTCTCACCCCACCACTTCCCTCTCACCCCACCACTTCCCTCTCACCCCACCACTTCCCTCTCACCCCACCGCTTCCTTCTCACCCCACCACTTCCCTCTCACCCCACCGCTTCCTTCTCACCCACCGCTTCCCTCTCACCCCACCGCTTCCCTCTCACCCCACCGCTTCCCTCTCACCCCACCACTTCCCTCTCACCCCACCACTTCCCTCTCACCCCACCACTTCCCTCTCACCCCACCGCTTCCTTCTCACCCCACCACTTCCCTCTCACCCCACCGCTTCCCTCTCACCCCACCACTTCCCTCTCACCCCACCGCTTCCTTCTCACCCACCACTTCCCTCTCACCCCACTGCTTCCCTCTCACCCCACCGCTTCCCTCTCACCCCACCGCTTCCCTCTCACCCCACCGCTTCCCTCTCACCCCACCGCTTCCCTCTCACCCCACCGCTTCCCTCTCACCCCACCACTTCCCTCTCACCCCACCGCTTCCTTCTCACCCACCACTTCCCTCTCACCCCACCACTTCCCTCTCACCCCACCGCTTCCTTCTCACCCACCACTTCCCTCTCACCCCACCACTTCCCTCTCACCCCACCGCTTCCCTCTCACCCCACCGCTTCCCTCTCACCCCACCGCTTCCTTCTCACCCCACCGCTTCCCTCTCACCCCACCGCTTCCCTCTCACCCACCACTTCCCTCTCACCCCACCACTTCCTTCTCACCTCACCGCTTCCCTCTCACCCCACCGCTTCCTTCTCACCCCACCGCTTCCCTCTCACCCCACCGCTTCCCTCTCACCCACCACTTCCCTCTCACCCCACTGCTTCCCTCTCACCCCACCACTTCCCTCTCACCCCACCGCTTCCCTCTCACCCCACCACTTCCTTCTCACCCCACTGCTTCCTTCTCACCCCACCGCTTCCCTCTCACCCCACCACTTCCCTCTCACCCCACCGCTTCCCTCTCACCCACCACTTCCCTCTCACCCCACCACTTCCTTCTCACCCCACCGCTTCCCTCACCCACCGCTTCCCTCTCACCCCACCACTTCCTTCTCACCCCACCACTTCCTTCTCACCCCACCGCTTCCTTCTCACCCCACCGCTTCCCTCACCCACCGCTTCCCTCTCACCCCACCGCTTCCCTCTCACCCCACCGCTTCCCTCTCACCCCACCACTTCCCTCTCACCCACCGCTTCCCTCTCACCCCACCGCTTCCCTCTCACCCCACCGCTTCCCTCTCACCCCTCCACTTCCCTCTCACCCCACCGCTTCCCTCTCACCCCACCGCTTCCCTCTCACCCCACTGCTTCCTTCTCACCCCACCGCTTCCCTCTCACCCCACCGCTTCCCTCTCACCCCACTGCTTCCTTCTCACCCCACTGCTTCCCTCTCACCCCACTGCTTCCCTCTCACCCCACCACTTCCCTCTCACCCCACCGCTTCCTTCTCACCCCACCGCTTCCTTCTCACCCCACCACTTCCCTCACCCCTCGCTTCTCACCCCACTGCTTCCCTCTCACCCCCGCTTCCTCTAACCCGCCCCCCTAATATCCCCGCTTCCCTAACACCCCCGCTTCCATCTCTCTTACTGCTTCCATCTTTCTCACGCACCCTCTTCCCCCCCTCTCTGTTTCCCTCCCCCTCCTTGCCTCCCTTTCTCCCCCCCATCCCTCTCCCCCGTCCTCCATGCTTCCCTCCCTCTTCCCCCCCTTCTCTCCGCTTCCCTCTCTCCCTGTGACGTAAAAGCAGGATTCTCTCCTGTGTGTGCTGGGTGAAGGAGAGAGGAGCAGAGGGGGTCACCAGACAGAGGCAGGAGGGGGAGAAGGGGCAGGAGGGGGGAAAGAACAGAGCGAGGGGGAGAAGGGACAGGAGGGGGGAAAGAACAGAGCGAGGGGGACAAGGGACAGGAGGGGGGAAAGAACAGAGCGAGGGGGAAAAGGGACAGGAGGGGGGAAAGAACAGAGCGAGGGGGAGAAGGGGCAGGAGGGGGGAAAGAACAGCGAGAAGGGGCAGGAGGGGGGAAAGAACAAAGCGAGGGGGAGAAGGGACAGGAGGAGGGAAAGAACAGCGAGGGGGAGAAGGGACAGGAGGGGGGAAAGAACAGAGCGAGGGGGAGAAGGGGCAGGAGGGGGGAAAGAACAGCGAGGGAGAAGGCAGGAGGGGGGAAAGAACAGAGCAAGGGGGAGAAGGGGCAGGAGGGGGAAAGAACAGAGCGAGGGGGAGAAGGGGCAGGAGGGGGGAAAGAACAGAGCGAGGGGGAGAAGGGGCAGGAGGGGGGAAAGAACAGAGCAAGGGGGAGAAGGGGCAGGAGGGGGGAAAGAACAGAGCGAGGGGGAGAAGGGACAGGAGGGGGGAAAGAAGAGGGGGAGAAGGGGCAGGAGGGGGGAAAGAACAGAGCGAGGAGGGGGAGGAGGGGGGAAAGAACAGAGCGAGGGGGAGAAGGGACAGGAGGGGGGAAAGAACAGAGCGAGGGGGGAAAGAACAGAGTGAGGGGGAGAAGGGGCAGGAGGGGTGAAAGAACGGAGCGAGGGGGAGAAGGGACAGGAGGGGGGAAAGAAGAGGGGGAGAAGGGGCAGGAGGGGGGAAAGAACAGAGCGAGGAGGGGGAGGAGGGGGGAAAGAACAGAGCGAGGGGGAGAAGGGACAGGAGGGGGGAAAGAAGAGGGGGAGAAGGGGCAGGAGGGGGGAAAGAACAGAGCGAGGAGGGGGAGGAGGGGGGAAAGAACAGAGCGAGGGGGAGAAGGGACAGGAGGGGGGAAAGAACAGAGCGAGGGGGAGAAGGGACAGGAGGGGGGGAAGAACAGAGCGAGGGGGAGAAGGGGCAGGAGGGGGGAAAGAACTTAGCGAGGGGGAGAAGGGACAGGAGGGGAGAAAGAACAGCGAGGGGGAGAAGGGACAGGAGGGGGGAAAGAACAGAGCGAGGGGGAGAAGGGACAGGAGGGGGGAAAGAACAGAGCGAGGGGGAGAAGGGGCAGGAGGGGGGAAAGAACAGAGCGAGGGGGAGAAGGGGCAGGAGGGGGGAAAGAACAGAGCGAGGGGGAGAAGGGGCAGGAGGGGGGAAAGAACAGCGAGGAGGGGGAGGAGGGGGGAAAGAACAGAGCGAGGGGGAGAAGGGACAGAAGGGGGGAAAGAACAGAGCGAGGGGGAGAAGGGACAGGAGGGGGGGGAGAACAGAGCGAGGGGGAGAAGGGGCAGGAGGGGGGAAAGAACTTAGCGAGGGGGAGAAGGGGCAGGAGGGGGGAAAGAACAGAGCGAGGGGGAGAAGGGACAGGAGGGGGGAAAGAACAGAGCGAGGGGGAGAAGGGACAGGAGGGGGGAAAGAACAGAGCGAGGGGGAGAAGGGGCAGGAGGGGGGAAAGAACAGAGCGAGGGGGAGAAGGGGCAGGAGGGGGGAAAGAACAGAGCGAGGGGGAGAAGGGGCAGGAGGGGGGAAAGAACAGAGCGAGGGGGGAAAGAACAGAGTGAGGGGGAGAAGGGGCAGGAGGGGGGAAAGAACAGAGCGAGGGGGAGAAGGGACAGGAGGGGGGAAAGAAGAGGGGGAGAAGGGGCAGGAGGGGGGAAAGAACAGAGCGAGGGGGAGAAGGGACAGGAGGGGGGGAAGAACAGAGCGAGGGGGAGAAGGGGCAGGAGGGGGGAAAGAACTTAGCGAGGGGGAGAAGGGACAGGAGGGGAGAAAGAACAGCGAGGGGGAGAAGGGACAGGAGGGGGGAAAGAACAGAGCGAGGGGGAGAAGGGACAGGATGGGGGAAAGAACAGAGCGAGGGGGAAAAGGGGCAGGAGGGGGGAAAGAACAGAGCGAGGGGGAGAAGGGGCAGGAGGGGGGAAAGAACAGCGAGGAGGGGGGAAAGAACAGAGCGAGGGGGAGAAGGGACAGGAGGGGGGAAAGAACAGAGCGAGGGGGAGAAGGGACAGGAGGGGGGGAAGAACAGAGCGAGGGGGAGAAGGGGCAGGACTGGGGAAAGAACTTAGCGAGGGGGAGAAGGGGCAGGAGGGGGGAAAGAACAGAGCGAGGGGGAGAAGGGACAGGAGGGGGGAAAGAACAGAGCGAGGGGGAGAAGGGACAGGAGGGGGGAAAGAACAGAGCGAGGGGGAGAAGGGGCAGGAGGGGGGAAAGAACAGAGCGAGGGGGAGAAGGGGCAGGAGGGGGGAAAGAACAGAGCGAGGGGGAGAAGGGGCAGGAGGGGGGAAAGAACAGAGCGAGGGGGGAAAGAACAGAGTGAGGGGGAGAAGGGGCAGGAGGGGGGAAAGAACAGAGCGAGGGGGAGAAGGGACAGGAGGGGGGAAAGAAGAGGGGGAGAAGGGGCAGGAGGGGGAAAGAACAGAGCGAGGGGGAGAAGGGACAGGAGGGGGGAAAGAAGAGGGGGAGAAGGGGCAGGAGGGGGGAAAGAACAGAGCGAGGGGGAGAAGGGACAGGAGGGGGGAAAGAACAGAGCGAGGGGGAGAAGGGACAGGAGGGGGGAAAGAACAGAGCGAGGGGGAGAAGGGACAGGAGGGGGGAAAGAGCAGAGCGAGGGGGACAAGGGACAGGAGGGGAGAAAGAACAGAGCGAGGGGGAGAAGGGGCAGGAGGGGGGAAAGAACAGAGCGAGGGGGAGAAGGGGCAGGAGGGGGGAAAGAACAGAGCGAGGGGGAGAAGGGACAGGAGGGGGGAAAGAGCAGAGCGAGGGGGACAAGGGACAGGAGGGGAGAAAGAGCAGAGCGAGGGAGAGAAGGGACAGGAGGGGGGAAATAACAGAGCGAGGGGGAGAAGGGGCAGGAGGGGGAGAGGAAAGAAAACAGAAAAGGCCACAGAAGAAAATACATTGTGCGCTCCTCCCTCATTACTGCCCCTCTCCCTCATTACTGCCTCTCTCCCTCATTACTGCCTCTCTCCCTCAGTACTGCCTCTCTCCCTCAGTACTGCCTCTCTCCCTCATTACTGGCTCTCTCACTCAGTACTGCCTCTCTCTCTCATTACTGCCCCTCTCCCTCATTACTGCCTTTCTCCCTCATTACTGCCCCTCTCCTCAGTACTGCCTCTCTCCCTCATTACTGCCCCTCTCTCTCAGTACTGCCTCTCTCCCTCAGTACTGCCTCTCTCCCTCAGTACTGCCCCTCTCCCTCAGTACTGCCTCTCTCCCTCAGTACTGCCTCTCTCCCTCAGTACTGCCTCTCTCCCTCAGTACTGCCTCTCTCCCTCAGTACTGCCTCTCTCCCTCATTACTGCCTCTCTCCCTCATTACTGCCTCTCTCCCTCATTACAGCCTCTCTCCCTCATTACTGCCTCTCTCTCTCATTACTGCCCCTCTCCCTCAGTACTGCCTCTCTCCCTCATTACTGCCCCTCTCTCTCAGTACTGCCTCTCTCCCTCAGTACTGCCTCTCTCCCTCAGTACTGCCCCTCTCCCTCAGTACTGCCTCTCTCCCTCAGTACTGCCTCTCTCCCTCAGTACTGCCTCTCTCCCTCAGTACTGCCTCTCTCCCTCAGTACTGCCTCTCTCCCTCAGTACTGCCTCTCTCCCTCATTACTGCCTCTCTCCCTCAGTACTGCCTCTCTCATTACTGCCCCTCTCCCTCATTACTGCCCCTCTCCCTCATTACTGCCCCTCTCCCTCATTACTGCCCTTCTCCCTCATTACTGCCTCTCTCCCTCAGTACCGCCTCTCTCCCTCAGTACTGCCTCTCCCCCTCGTGCCCTCCTCCCTCAGTACTGCCTCTCTCCCTCAGTACTGCCTCTCTCCCTCAGTACTGCCTCCCTCAGTACTCCCTCTCTCCCTGCCCTCCTCCCTCAGTACTCCATCTCTCCCTGCCCTCTGCCTCAGTACTCCCTCTCTCCCTGCCCTCCTCCCTCAGTACTCCCTCTCTCCCAGCCCTCCTCCCTCAGTACTCCATCTCTCCCTGCCCTCCTCCCTCAGTACTCCCTCTCTCCCTGCCCTCCTCCCTCAGTACTCCGTCTCTCCCTGCCCTCCTCCCTCAGTACTCCCTCTCTCCCTGCCCTCCTCCCTCAGTACTCCGTCTCTCCCTGCCCTCCTCCCTCAGTACTCCCTCTCTCCCTGCCCTCCTCCCTCAGTACTCCGTCTCTCCCTGCCCACCTCCCTCAGTACTCCGTCTCTCCCTGCCCTCCTCCCTCAGTACTCCCTCTCTCCCTGCCCTCCTCCCTCAGTACTGCCTCTCTCCCTCGTGCCCGGTACAATGTTGGAGGCGGCTTCCACCATCGACAATCTCAGGGATGCATTGAGTGGCTGTGACTCTGTGACAGCCCCGGAACACAGAGAGACAGACCCCTGAGAGACAGGCTCCTATCAAGGAGAGGGGAGCACGAGACTGCTCGGATTCCACACAGGTCTCCAGGTGAGAGTGCAGAGAAAGTGACATGTTGTGCTGTGACTTCCTCACTCCATCCATCTGCTTCTCTCCCATCCTCACATCCCACCGTGCGCTTCTCTCCCATCCTCACATCCCACCGTGCGCTTCTCTCCCATCATCACATCGCACCGTGCGCGCTTCTCTCCCATCATCACATCCCACCGTGCGCTTCTCTCCCATCATCACATCCCACCGTGCGCTTCTCTCCCATCATCACATCCCACCGTGCGCTTCTCTCCCATCCTCACATCCCACCGTGCGCTTCTCTCCCATCCTCACATCCCACCGTGCGCTTCTCTCCCATCCTCACATCCCACCGTGCGCTTCTCTCCCATCATCACATCCCACCGTGCGCTTCTCTCCCATCCTCCCATCCCACCGTGCGCTTCTCTCCCATCCTCACATCCCACCGTGCGCTTCTCTCCCATCATCACATCCCACCGTGCGCTTCTCTCCCATCATCACATCCCACCGTGCGCTTCTCTCCCATCATCACATCCCACCGTGCGCTTCTCTCCCATCACATCCCACCGTGCGCTTCTCTCCCATCCTCACATCCCACCGTGCGCTTCTCTCCATCATCACATCCCACCGTGCGCTTCTCTCCCATCCTCCCATCCCACCGTGCGCTTCTCTCCCATCCTCACATCCCACCGTGCGCTTCTCTCCCATCATCACATCCCACCGTGCGCTTCTCTCCCATCATCACATCCCACCGTGCGCTTCTCTCCCATCATCACATCCCACCGTGCGCTTCTCTCCCATCATCACATCCCACCGTGCGCTTCTCTCCATCACATCCCACCGTGCGCGCTTCTCTCCCATCATCACATCCCACCGTGCGCTTCTCTCCCATCCTCACATCCCACCGTGCGCTTCTCTCCCATCCTCACATCCCACCGTGCGCTTCTCTCCCATCACATCCCACCGTGCGCTTCTCTCCCATCATCACATCCCACCGTGCGCTTCTCTCCCATCACATCCCACCGTGCGCGCTTCTCTCCCATCCTCACATCCCACCGTGCGCTTCTCTCCCATCATCACATCCCACCGTGCGCGCTTCTCTCCCATCATCACATCCCACCGTGCGCGCTTCTCTCCCATCACATCCCACCGTGCGCGCTTCTCTCCCATCCTCACATCCCACCGTGCGCTTCTCTCCCATCACATCCCACCGTGCGCTTCTCTCCCATCATCACATCCCACCGTGCGCTTCTCTCCCATCATCACATCCCACCGTGCGCTTCTCTCCCATCATCACATCCCACCGTGCGCTTCTCTCCCATCCTCACATCCCACCGTGCGCTTCTCTCCCATCATCACATCCCACCGTGCGCTTCTCTCCCATCATCACATCCCACCGTGCGCTTCTCTCCCATCACATCCCACCGTGCGCTTCTCTCCCATCATCACATCCCACCGTGCGCTTCTCTCCCATCATCACATCCCACCGTGCGCTTCTCTCCCATCATCACATCCCACCGTGCGCTTCTCTCCCATCCTCACATCCCACCGTGCGCTTCTCTCCCATCACATCCCACCGTGCGCGCTTCTCTCCCATCACATCCCACCGTGCGCTTCTCTCCCATCACATCCCACCGTGCGCTTCTCTCCCATCACATCCCACCGTGCGCGCTTCTCTCCCATCCTCACATCCCACCGTGCGCTTCTCTCCCATCATCACATCCCACCGTGCGCTTCTCTCCCATCATCACATCCCACCGTGCGCTTCTCTCCCATCCTCACATCCCACCGTGCGCTTCTCTCCCATCATCACATCCCACCGTGCGCTTCTCTCCCATCATCACATCCCACCGTGCGCTTCTCTCCCATCCTCACATCCCACCGTGCGCTTCTCTCCCATCATTCACATCCCACCGTGCGCTTCTCTCCCATCATCACATCCCACCGTGCGCGCTTCTCTCCCATCATCACATCCCACCGTGCGCGCTTCTCTCCCATCCTCACATCCCACCGTGCGCGCTTCTCTCCCATCATCACATCCCACCGTGCGCTTCTCTCCCATCATCACATCGCACCGTGCGCTTCTCTCCCATCATCACATCCCACCGTGCGCTTCTCTCCCATCATCACATCCCACCGCGCGCTTCTCTCCCGTCATCACATCCCACCGTGCGCTTCTCTCCCATCCTCACATCCCACCGTGCGCTTCTCTCCCATCCTCACATCCCACCGTGCGCTTCTCTCCCATCACATCCCACCGTGCGCGCTTCTCTCCCATCCTCACATCCCACCGTGCGCTTCTCTCCCATCCTCACATCCCACCGTGCGCTTCTCTCCCATCACATCCCACCGTGCGCGCTTCTCTCCCATCACATCCCACCGTGCGCTTCTCTCCCATCATCACATCGCACCGTGCGCTTCTCTCCCATCATCACATCCCACCGTGCGCTTCTCTCCCATCACATCCCACCGTGCGCTTCTCTCCCATCCTCACATCCCACCGCGCGTGCTTCTCTCCCATCCTCACATCCCACCGTGCGCTTCTCTCCCATCATCACATCCCACCGTGCGCTTCTCTCCCATCATCACATCCCACCGTGCGCTTCTCTCCCATCATCACATCCCACCGTGCGCTTCTCTCCCATCATCACATCCCACCGTGCGCTTCTCTCCCATCATCACATCCCACCGTGCGCTTCTCTCCCATCATCACATCCCACCGTGCGCTTCTCTCCCATCCTCACATCGCACCGTGTGCGCTTCTCTCCCATCATCACATCCCACCGTGCGCTTCTCTCCCATCATCACATCCCACCGTGCGCTTCTCTCCCATCCTCACATCCCACCGCGCGCTTCTCTCCCATCATCACATCCCACCGTGCGCTTCTCTCCCATCCTCACATCCCACCGTGCGCGCTTCTCTCCCATCATCACATCCCACCGTGCGCTTCTCTCCCATCATCACATCGCACCGTGCGCTTCTCTCCCATCCTCACATCCCACCGTGCGCTTCTCTCCCGTCATCACATCCCACCGTGCGCTTCTCTCCCATCCTCACATCCCACCGTGCGCTTCTCTCCCATCATCACATCCCACCGTGCGCTTCTCTCCCATCCTCACATCCCACCGTGCGCTTCTCTCCCATCCTCACATCCCACCGTGCGCTTCTCTCCCATCATCACATCCCACCGTGCGCTTCTCTCCCATCATCACATCCCACCGTGCGCTTCTCTCCCATCCTCACATCCCACCGTGCGCTTCTCTCCCATCATCACATCCCACCGCGCGCTTCTCTCCCATCATCACATCCCACCGTGTGCTTCTCTCCCATCCTCACATCCCACCGTGCGCTTCTCTCCCATCATCACATCCCACCGTGCGCTTCTCTCCCATCCTCACATCCCACCGTGCGCTTCTCTCCCATCATCACATCCCACCGTGCGCTTCTCTCCCATCATCACATCCCACCGTGCGCTTCTCTCCCATCCTCACATCCCACCGTGCGCTTCTCTCCCATCATCACATCCCACCGTGCGCTTCTCCCATCATCACATCCCACCGTGCGCTTCTCTCCCATCATCACATCCCACCGTGCGCTTCTCTCCCATCATCACATCCCACCGTGCGCTTCTCTCCCATCATCACATCCCACCGTGCGCGCTTCTCTCCCATCCTCACATCCCACCGTGCGCTTCTCTCCCATCCTCACATCCCACCGTGCGCTTCTCTCCCATCATCACATCCCACCGTGCGCTTCTCTCCCATCCTCACATCCCACCGTGCGCTTCTCTCCCATCATCACATCCCACCGTGCGCTTCTCTCCCATCCTCACATCCCACCGTGCGCTTCTCTCCCATCCTCACATCCCACCGTGCGCTTCTCTCCCATCATCACATCCCACCGTGCGCTTCTCTCCCATCATCACATCCCACCGTGCGCTTCTCTCCCATCATCACATCCCACCGTGCGCTTCTCTCCCATCATCACATCGCACCGCGCGCTTCTCTCCCATCATCACATCCCACCGTGCGCTTCTCTCCCATCCTCACATCCCACCGTGCGCTTCTCTCCCATCCTCACATCCCACCGTGCGCTTCTCTCCCATCCTCACATCCCACCGTGCGCGCTTCTCTCCCATCCTCACATCCCACCGTGCGCTTCTCTCCCATCATCACATCCCACCGTGCGCTTCTCTCCCATCCTCACATCCCACCGTGCGCTTCTCTCCCATCATTCACATCCCACCGTGCGCGCTTCTCTCCCATCCTCACATCCCACCGTGCGCTTCTCTCCCATCCTCACATCCCACCGTGCGCGCTTCTCTCCCATCCTCACATCCCACCGTGCGCTTCTCTCCCATCATCACATCCCACCGTGCGCTTCTCTCCCATCATCACATCCCACCGTGCGCTTCTCTCCCATCCTCACATCCCACCGTGCGCTTCTCTCCCATCCTCACATCCCACCGTGCGCTTCTCTCCCATCATTCACATCCCACCGTGCGCTTCTCCCATCATCACATCCCACCGTGCGCTTCTCTCCCATCATCACATCCCACCGTGCGCTTCTCTCCCATCATCACATCCCACCGTGCGCTTCTCTCCCATCATCACATCCCACCGTGCGCTTCTCTCCCATCCTCACATCCCACCGTGCGCGCTTCTCTCCCATCATCACATCCCACCGTGCGCTTCTCTCCCATCATCACATCGCACCGTGCGCTTCTCTCCCATCATCACATCCCACCGTGCGCTTCTCTCCCATCATCACATCCCACCGCGCGCTTCTCTCCCGTCATCACATCCCACCGTGCGCTTCTCTCCCATCCTCACATCCCACCGTGCGCTTCTCTCCCATCCTCACATCCCACCGTGCGCTTCTCTCCCATCACATCCCACCGTGCGCGCTTCTCTCCCATCCTCACATCCCACCGTGCGCTTCTCTCCCATCATCACATCCCACCGTGCGCTTCTCTCCCATCCTCACATCCCACCGTGCGCTTCTCTCCCGTCATCACATCCCACCGTGCGCTTCTCTCCCATCCTCACATCCCACCGTGCGCTTCTCTCCCATCATCACATCCCACCGTGCGCTTCTCTCCCATCCTCACATCCCACCGTGCGCTTCTCTCCCATCATCACATCCCACCGTGTGCTTCTCTCCCATCCTCACATCCCACCGTGCGCTTCTCTCCCATCATCACATCCCACCGTGCGCTTCTCTCCCATCCTCACATCCCACCGTGCGCTTCTCTCCCATCATCACATCCCACCGTGTGCTTCTCTCCCATCCTCACATCCCACCGTGCGCTTCTCTCCCATCATCACATCCCACCGTGCGCTTCTCTCCCATCATCACATCGCACCGTGCGCGCTTCTCTCCCATCATCACATCCCACCGTGCGCTTCTCTCCCATCATCACATCGCACCGTGCGCTTCTCTCCCATCATCACATCCCACCGTGCGCTTCTCTCCCATCACATCCCACCGTGCGCTTCTCTCCCATCATCACATCCCACCGTGCGCTTCTCTCCCATCATCACATCCCACTGTGCGCTTCTCTCCCATCACATCCCACCGTGCGCGCTTCTCCCATCATCACATCCCACCGTGCGCTTCTCTCCCATCCTCACATCCCACCGTGCGCTTCTCTCCCATCATCACATCCCACCGTGCGCTTCTCTCCCATCATCACATCCCACCGTGCGCTTCTCTCCCATCCTCCCATCCCACCGTGCGCTTCTCTCCCATCCTCACATCCCACCGTGCGCTTCTCTCCCATCATCACATCCCACCGTGCGCTTCTCTCCCATCATCACATCCCACCGCGCGCGCTTCTCTCCCATCATCACATCCCACCGTGCGCTTCTCTCCCATCCTCACATCCCACCGTGCGCTTCTCTCCCATCATCACATCCCACCGTGCGCTTCTCTCCCATCATCACATCCCACCGTGCGCGCTTCTCTCCCATCCTCACATCCCACCGTGCGCTTCTCTCCCATCCTCACATCCCACCGTGCGCTTCTCTCCCATCCTCACATCCCACCGTGCGCTTCTCTCCCATCATCACATCGCACCGCGCGCTTCTCTCCCATCATCACATCCCACCGTGCGCTTCTCTCCCATCATCACATCCCACCGTGCGCTTCTCTCCCATCCTCACATCCCACCGTGCGCTTCTCTCCCATCCTCACATCCCACTGTGCGCTTCTCTCCCATCATCACATCCCACCGTGCGCTTCTCTCCCATCATCACATCCCACCGTGCGCTTCTCTCCCATCATCACATCCCACCGCGCGCTTCTCTCCCATCATCACATCCCACCGTGCGCTTCTCTCCCATCATCACATCCCACCGTGCGCTTCTCTCCCATCCTCACATCCCACCGTGCGCTTCTCTCCCATCATCACATCCCACCGTGCGCTTCTCCCATCATCACATCCCACCGTGCGCGCTTCTCTCCCATCCTCACATCCCACCGTGCGCTTCTCTCCCATCATCACATCCCACCGTGCGCTTCTCTCCCATCCTCACATCGCACCGTGCGCTTCTCTCCCATCATCACATCCCACCGTGCGCTTCTCTCCCATCATCACATCCCACCGTGCGCTTCTCTCCCATCATCACATCCCACCGTGCGCGCTTCTCTCCCATCCTCACATCCCACCGTGCGCTTCTCTCCCATCCTCACATCCCACCGTGCGCTTCTCTCCCATCATCACATCCCACCGTGCGCTTCTCTCCCATCCTCACATCCCACCGTGCGCGCTTCTCTCCCATCATCACATCGCACCGTGCGCGCTTCTCCCATCATCACATCGCACCGTGTGCGCTTCTCTCCCATCATCACATCCCACCGTGCGCTTCTCTCCCATCATCACATCCCACCGTGCGCGCTTCTCTCCCATCACATCCCACCGTGCGCTTCTCTCCCATCATCACATCCCACCGTGCGCTTCTCTCCCATCATCACATCCCACCGTGCGCTTCTCTCCCATCATCACATCCCACCGTGCGCTTCTCTCCCATCCTCACATCCCACCGTGCGCGCTTCTCTCCCATCCTCACATCCCACCGTGCGCTTCTCTCCCATCCTCACATCCCACCGCGCGCTTCTCTCCCATCATCACATCCCACCGTGCGCTTCTCTCCCATCCTCACATCGCACCGTGCGCTTCTCTCCCATCCTCACATCCCACCGCGCGCTTCTCTCCCATCCTCACATCCCACCGTGCGCTTCTCTCCCATCATCACATCCCACCGTGCGCTTCTCTCCCATCCTCACATCCCACCGTGCGCGCTTCTCTCCCATCCTCACATCGCACCGTGCGCTTCTCTCCCATCATCACATCGCACCGTGCGCTTCTCTCCCATCATCACATCCCACCGTGCGCTTCTCCCATCATCACATGCCACCGTGCGCTTCTCTCCCATCATCACATCCCACCGTGCGCTTCTCTCCCATCATCACATCCCACCGTGTGCGCTTCTCTCCCATCATCACATCCCACCGTGCGCTTCTCTCCCATCCTCACATCCCACCGTGCGCTTCTCTCCCATCATCACATCCCACCGTGCGCTTCTCTCCCATCCTCACATCCCACCGTGCGCGCTTCTCTCCCATCATCACATCCCACCGTGTGCTTCTCTCCCATCATCACATCCCACCGTGCGCGCTTCTCTCCTATCATCACATCCCACCGTGCGCTTCTCTCCCATCATCACATCCCACCGTGCGCTTCTCTCCCATCATCACATCCCACCGTGTGCTTCTCTCCCATCCTCACATCCCACCGTGCGCGCTTCTCTCCCATCATCACATCCCACCGTGCGCTTCTCTCCCATCATCACATCCCACCGTGCGCTTCTCTCCCATCATCACATCCCACCGTGCGCTTCTCTCCCATCATCACATCCCACCGTGCGCTTCTCTCCCATCATCACATCCCACCGTGCGCTTCTCTCCCATCATCACATCCCACCGTGCGCTTCTCTCCCATCCTCACATCCCACCGTGCGCTTCTCTCCCATCATCACATCCCACCGTGCGCTTCTCTCCCATCCTCACATCCCACCGTGCGCTTCTCTCCCATCATCACATCCCACCGTGCGCTTCTCCCATCATCACATCCCACCGTGCGCTTCTCCCATCCTCACATCCCACCGCGCGCTTCTCTCCCATCATCACATCCCACCGTGCGCTTCTCTCCCATCATCACATCGCACCGTGCGCGCTTCTCTCCCATCACATCCCACCGTGCGCTTCTCTCCCATCATCACATCCCACCGTGCGCTTCTCTCCCATCCTCACATCCCACCGTGCGCTTCTCTCCCATCATCACATCCCACCGTGCGCTTCTCTCCCATCCTCACATCCCACCGTGCGCTTCTCTCCCATCACATCGCACCGTGCGCTTCTCTCCCATCCTCACATCCCACCGTGCGCGCTTCTCTCCCATCATCACATCCCACCGTGCGCTTCTCTCCCATCACCACATCCCACCGTGCGCTTCTCTCCCATCATCACATCCCACCGCGCGCTTCTCTCCCATCCTCACATCCCACCGTGCGCTTCTCTCCCATCATCACATCCCACCGCGCGCGCTTCTCTCCCATCACCACATCCCACCGTGCGCTTCTCTCCCATCATCACATCCCACCGTGTGCGCTTCTCTCCCATCATCACATCCCACCGTGCGCGCTTCTCTCCCATCATCACATCCCACCGTGCGCTTCTCTCCCATCATCACATCCCACCGCGCGCGCTTCTCTCCCATCCTCACATCCCACCGTGCGCTTCTCTCCCATCATCACATCCCACCGTGCGCTTCTCTCCCATCCTCACATCCCACCGTGCGCTTCTCTCCCATCATCACATCCCACCGAGCGCTTCTCTCCCATCATCACATCCCACCGTGCGCTTCTCTCCCATCCTCACATCCCACCGTGCGCTTCTCTCCCATCCTCACATCCCACCGTGCGCTTCTCTCCCATCATCACATCCCACCGTGCGCTTCTCTCCCATCATCACATCCCACCGTGCGCGCTTCTCTCCCATCATCACATCCCACCGTGCGCTTCTCTCCCATCATCACATCGCACCGTGCGCGCTTCTCTCCCATCATCACATCCCACCGTGCGCTTCTCTCCCATCATCACATCCCACCGTGCGCTTCTCTCCCATCATCACATCCCACCGTGCGCTTCTCTCCCATCATCACATCCCACCGTGCGCTTCTCTCCCATCATCACATCCCACCGTGCGCTTCTCTCCCATCATCACATCCCACCGTGCGCTTCTCTCCCATCATCACATCCCACCGTGCGCTTCTCTCCCATCCTCACATCCCACCGTGCGCGCTTCTCTCCCATCATCACATCCCACCGTGCGCTTCTCTCCCATCACTACATCCCACCGTGCGCTTCTCTCCCATCATCACATCCCACCGTGCGCTTCTCTCCCATCCTCACATCGCACCGTGCGCTTCTCTCCCATCATCACATCCCACCGTGCGCGCTTCTCTCCCATCATCACATCCCACCGTGCGCTTCTCTCCCATCCTCACATCCCACCGTGCGCTTCTCTCCCATCATCACATCCCACCGTGCGCTTCTCTCCCATCATCACATCCCACCGTGCGCTTCTCTCCCATCATCACATCCCACCGTGCGCGCTTCTCTCCCATCATCACATCCCACCGTGCGCTTCTCTCCCATCATCACATCCCACCGTGCGCGCTTCTCTCCCATCATCACATCGCACCGCGCGCTTCTCTCCCATCATCACATCCCACCGTGCGCTTCTCTCCCATCCTCACATCCCACCGTGCGCTTCTCTCCCATCCTCACATCCCACCGTGCGCTTCTCTCCCATCCTCACATCCCACCGTGCGCTTCTCTCCCATCATCACATCCCACCGTGCGCTTCTCTCCCATCCTCACATCGCACCGTGCGCTTCTCTCCCATCCTCACATCCCACTGTGCGCTTCTCTCCCATCATCACATCCCACCGTGCGCTTCTCTCCCATCATCACATCCCACCGTGCGCTTCTCTCCCATCATCACATCCCACCGTGCGCTTCTCTCCCATCATCACATCCCACCGTGCGCTTCTCTCCCATCATCACATCCCACCGTGCGCTTCTCTCCCATCACATCCCACCGTGCGCTTCTCTCCCATCACATCCCACCGTGCGCGCTTCTCTCCCATCATCACATCCCACCGTGCGCTTCTCTCCCATCATCACATCCCACCGTGCGCTTCTCTCCCATCCTCACATCCCACCGTGCGCGCTTCTCTCCCATCCTCACATCCCACCGTGCGCTTCTCTCCCATCATCACATCCCACCGCGCGCTTCTCTCCCATCATCACATCCCACCGTGCGCTTCTCCCATCATCACATCCCACCGTGCGCTTCTCTCCCATCATCACATCCCACCGTGCGCTTCTCTCCCATCATCACATCCCACCGTGCGCTTCTCTCCCATCATCACATCCCACCGTGCGCTTCTCTCCCATCATCACATCCCACCGTGCGCGCTTCTCTCCCATCATCACATCGCACCGTGTGCGCTTCTCTCCCATCATCACATCCCACCGTGCGCTTCTCTCCCATCATCACATCCCACCGTGCGCGCTTCTCTCCCATCATCACATCCCACCGTGCGCTTCTCTCCCATCATCACATCCCACTGTGCGCGCTTCTCTCCCATTACATCCCACCGTGCGCTTCTCTCCCATCATCACATCCCACCGTGCGCGCTTCTCCCATCACATCCCACCGTGCGCTTCTCTCCCATCATCACATCCCACCGTGCGCTTCTCTCCCATCATCACATCCCACCGTGCGCTTCTCTCCCATCCTCACATCCCACCGTGCGCTTCTCTCCCATCATCACATCCCACCGTGCGCTTCTCTCCCATCCTCACATCCCACCGTGCGCTTCTCTCCCATCATCACATCCCACCGTGCGCTTCTCTCCCATCATCACATCCCACCGTGCGCTTCTCTCCCATCACATCCCACCGTGCGCTTCTCTCCCATCATCACATCCCACCGTGCGCTTCTCTCCCATCACATCCCACTGCGCGCTTCTCTCCCATCAACACATCCCACCGTGCGCTTCTCTCCCATCATCACATCCCACTGCGCGCTTCTCTCCCATCAACACATCGCACCGTGCGCGCTTCTCTCTCATCATCACATCCCACCGTGCGCGCTTCTCTCCCATCATCACATCCCACCGTGCGCGCTTCTCTCCCATCATCACATCCCACCGTGCGCGCTTCTCTCCCATCCTCACATCCCACCGTGCGCGCTTCTCTCCCATCATCACATCCCACCGTGCGCTTCTCTCCCATCACATCCCACCGTGCGCTTCTCTCCCATCCTCACATCCCACCGTGCGCTTCTCTCCCATCACATCCCACCGTGCGCGCTTCTCTCCCATCATCACATCCCACCGTGCGCGCTTCTCTCCCATCATCACATCCCACCGTGCGCTTCTCTCCCATCATCACATCCCACCGTGCGCTTCTCTCCCATCATCACATCCCACCGTGCGCTTCTCTCCCATCATCACATCCCACCGTGTGCTTCTCTCCCATCCTCACATCCCACCGTGCGCTTCTCTCCCATCATCACATCCCACCGTGCGCTTCTCTCCCATCATCACATCCCACCGTGCGCGCTTCTCTCCCATCATCACATCCCACCGTGCGCTTCTCTCCCATCCTCCCATCCCACCGTGCGCGCTTCTCTCCCATCCTCACATCGCACCGTGCGCGCTTCTCTCCCATCATCACATCCCACTGTGCGCTTCTCTCCCATCATCACATCCCACCGTGCGCGCTTCTCTCCCATCATCACATCGCACCGTGCGCGCTTCTCTCCCATCATCACATCCCACCGCGTGCTTCTCTCCCATCATCACATCCCACCGTGCGCTTCTCTCCTTTCATCACATCGCACCGTGCGCGCTTCTCTCCCATCATCACATCGCACCGTGCGCGCTTCTCTCCCATCATCACATCCCACCGCGTGCTTCTCTCCCATCCTCACATCCCACCGTGCGCTTCTCTCCCATCATCACATCCCACCGTGCGCTTCTCTCCCATCATCACATCCCACCGTGCGCTTCTCTCCCATCATCACATCCCACCGTGCGCTTCTCTCCCATCATCACATCCCACCGTGCACGCTTCTCTCCCATCATCACATCCCACCGTGCGCTTCTCTCCCATCATCACATCCCACCGTGCGCTTCTCTCCCATCATCACATCCCACCGTGCGCTTCTCTCCCATCATCACATCCCACCGTGCGCGCTTCTCTCCCATCATCACATCCCACCGTGCGCGCTTCTCTCCCATCCTCACATCCCACCGTGCGCTTCTCTCCCATCATCACATCCCACCGTGCGCTTCTCTCCCATCATCACATCCCACCGTGCGCTTCTCTCCCATCACCACATCCCACCGTGCGCTTCTCTCCCATCATCACATCCCACCGTGCGCTTCTCTCCCATCCTCACATCCCACCGTGCGCTTCTCTCCCATCATCACATCCCACCGTGCGCGCTTCTCTCCCATCATCACATCCCACCGTGCGCTTCTCTCCCATCATCACATCGCACCGTGCGCTTCTCTCCCATCATCACATCCCACCGCGCGCTTCTCCCATCATCACATCCCACCGTGCGCTTCTCTCCCATCATCACATCCCACCGCGCGCTTCTCCCATCATCACATCCCACCGTGCGCTTCTCTCCCATCATTCACATCCCACTGTGCGCTTCTCTCCCATCATCACATCCCACCGTGCGCTTCTCTCCCATCATCACATCCCACCGTGCGCTTCTCTCCCATCATCACATCCCACTGTGCGCTTCTCTCCCATCATTCACATCGCACCGTGCGCGCTTCTCTCCCATCATCACATCCCACCGTGCGCTTCTCTCCCATCATCACATCCCACCGTGCGCTTCTCTCCCATCATCACATCGCACCGTGCGCTTCTCTCCCATCATCACATCCCACCGTGTGCTCTTCTCTCTCATCATCACATCCCACCGTGCGCTTCTCTCCCATCATCACATCCCACCGTGCGCTTCTCTCCCATCATTCACATCGCACCGTGCGCTTCTCTCCCGTCATCACATCCCACCGTGCGCTTCTCTCCCATCATTCACATCCCACCGTGCGCTTCTCTCCCATCATCACATCCCACCGTGCGCTTCTCTCCCATCATCACATCGCACCGTGCGCGCTTCACTTCCATCATCACATCCCACCGTGCGCTTCTCTCCCATCCTCACATCGCACCGTGCGCGCTTCTCTCCCATCCTCACATCGCACCGTGTGCGCTTCTCTCCCATCATCACATCCCACCGTGAGCGCTTCTCTCCCATCATCACATCCCACCGTGAGCGCTTCTCTCCCATAATCACATCCCACTGTGCGCGCTTCTCTCCTATCATCACATTCCACCGTGCGCGCTTCTCTCCTATCATCACATTCCACCGTGCGCGCTTCTCTCCCATCATCACATCCCACCGCGCACGCTTCTCTCCCATCATCACATCCCACCGTGCGCGCTTCTCTCCCATCATCACATCCCACCGTGCGCTTCTCTCCCATCATCACATCGCACCGTGCGCTTCTCTCCCATCATCACATCCCACCGTGCGCTTCTCTCCCATCCTCACATCCCACCGTGCGCTTCTCTCCCATCCTCACATCGCACCGTGCGCGCTTCTCTCCCATCCTCACATCCCACCGTGCGCTTCTCTCCCATCATCACATCCCACCGTGCGCTTCTCTCCCATCATCACATCCCACCGTGCGCTTCTCTCCCATCCTCACATCCCACCGTGAGCGCTTCTCTCCCATCATCACATCCCACCGTGCGCTTCTCTCCCATCATCACATCCCACCGTGCGCGCTTCTCTCCTATCATCACATTCCACCGTGCGCGCTTCTCTCCTATCATCACATTCCACCGTGCGCGCTTCTCTCCCATCATCACATCCCACCGCGCACGCTTCTCTCCCATCATCACATCCCACCGTGCGCGCTTCTCTCCCATCATCACATCCCACCGTGCGCTTCTCTCCCATCATCACATCGCACCGTGCGCTTCTCTCCCATCATCACATCCCACCGTGCGCTTCTCTCCCATCCTCACATCCCACCGTGCGCTTCTCTCCCATCATCACATCCCATCGCGCGCGCTTCTCCCATCCTCACATCGCACCGTGCGCGCTTCTCTCCCATCATCACATCCCACCGTGCGCGCTTCTCTCCCATCATCACATCCCACCGTGCGCTTCTCTCCCATCATCACATCCCACCGTGCGCTTCTCTCCCATCATCACATCCCACCGTGCGCTTCTCCCATCATCACATCCCACCGTGCGCGCTTCTCTCCTTTCATCACATCCCACCGTGCGCGCTTCTCTCCTTTCATCACATCCCACCGTGCGCGCTTCTCTCCCATCATCACATTCCACCGTGCGCGCTTCTCTCCCATCACATCCCACCGTGCGTGCTTCTCTCCCATCATCACATTCCACCGTGCGCTTCTCTCCCATCATCACATCCCACCGTGCGCTCTTCTCTCCCATCATCACATCCCACCATCCGCGCTTCTCTCCCATCATCACATTCCACCGTGCGCGCTTCTCTCCCATCACATCCCACCGTGCGCTCTTCTCTCCCATCATCACATCCCACCATGCGTGCTTCTCTCCCATCACATCCCACCGTGCGCGCTTCTCTCCCATCACATCCCACCGTGCGCTTCTCTCCCATCATCACAATCCACCTTATACGCTTCTCTCCCATTTTCTCCCACATCACATTCTCTTTCATTCTCTCTCGTGTTTCCTCTCTCTCGTCTTCTCTCTCTCTCTCTCCCGTCTTCTCTCTCTCTCTCATCTTTCTTTCTCGTCCTCTCTCTCTTTCTCTCTCTCTCGTCTTCTCTCTCGTCTTCTCTCTCGTCTTCTCTCTCGTCCGCTCTCTCTCGTCTTCTCTCTCTCTCGTCTTCTCTCTCTTGTCTTCTCTCTCTCTTCTCTCTCTCTCTCTTTTCTTCTTGCTCTCTCTCTCGTCTTCTCTCTCGTCTTCTCTCGCTCTCTCGTCTTCTCTCTTGTCTTCTCTCTCTCTTCTTCTCTCTCTCTCTCTTCTCTCTCTCTCTCTCTTCTCTCTCTCTCTCGTCCTCTCTCTCTCTCGTCCTGTCTCTCTCTCTTGTCTTTTCTCTCTCGTCTTCTCTCTCTCTCGTCTTCTCTCTCTCGTCTTCTCTCTCTCTCGTCTACTCTCTCTCTCGTCTTCTCTCTCTCTCTCGTCTTCTCACTCTCGTCTTCTCTCTCTCATCTTTTCTCTCTCTCGTCCTCTCTCTCTCTCTCTCTCTCTCTCGTCTTCTCTCTCTCTCTCTTGTCTTCTCTCTCTCTCATCTTCTCTCGTGTTCTCTTTCTCATACATTCTCTCTCGTGTTCTTTCTTGTTCTCTCTCTTTTGTTCTCTCTCTTGTGTTCTCTTGTGGTCTGCCTCGTGTTCTCTATCTCACAGTGATGGACCCTTCTGGAACCCTCTGGCAGTTTCTCCTGCAGTTACTAGAGGAGCAGAGTCACAGACATCTGATCTCGTGGACATCCAACGATGGAGAATTCAAACTTCTGGACGCCGAGGAGGTGGCCCGTCTGTGGGGTCTCCGCAAGAACAAAAACAACATGAACTACGACAAGCTGAGCCGCGCGCTCAGATATTACTACGACAAGGTGAGCCGCGCGCTCAGATATTTCTAAATAAGGTGAGCCGCGCGCTCAGATATTACTACGACAAGCTGAGCCGCGCGCTCAGATATTACTACGACAAGGTGAGCCGCGCGCTCAGATATTTCTAAATAAGGTGAGCCGCGCGCTCAGATATTACTACGACAAGCTGAGCCGCGCGCTCAGATATTACTACGACAAGGTGAGCCGCGCGCTCAGATATTTCTAAATAAGGTGAGCCGCGCGCTCAGATATTACTCGACAAGGTGAGCCGCACGCTCAGATATTACTACGACAAGGTGAGCCGCGCGCTCAGATATTACTAAATAAGGTGAGCCGCACGCTCAGATATTACTACGACAAGGTGAGCCGCGCGCTCAGATATTACTAAATAAGGTGAGCCGCGCGCTCAGATATTACTACGACAAGGTGAGCCGCGCGCTCAGATATTACTCCGACAAGGTGACTCGCGCACTCAGATATTACTCCGACAAGGTGAGCTGCGCGCTCAAATATTACTACGACAAGGTGAGCCGCGCGCTCAGATATTACTACGACAAGGTAAGCCGCGCACTCAAATATTACTATGACAAGGTGAGCCGCGCGCTCAGATATTACTCCGACAAGGTGACTCGCGCACTCAGATATTACTCCGACAAGGTGAGCCGCGCGCTCAGATATTACTCCGACAATGTGACTCGCGCACTCAGATATTACTCCGACAAGGTGAGCCGCGCGCTCAGATATTACTATGACAAGGTGAGCCGCGCGCTCAGATATTACTAAATAAGGTGAGCCGCGCGCTCAGATATTACTACGACAAGGTGAGCCGCGCGCTCAGATATTACTAAATAAGGTGAGCCGCGCGCTCAGATATTACTACGACAAGGTGAGCCGCGTGCTCAGATATTACTAAATAAGGTGAGCCGCACGCTCAGATATTACTCCGACAAGGTGAGCCGCGCGCTCAGATATTACTACGACAAGGTGAGCCGCGCGCTCAGATATTACTACGACAAGGTGAGCCGCGCGCTCAGATATTACTACGACAAGGTAAGCCGCGCGCTCAGATATTACTCCGACAAGGTGACTCGCGCGCTCAGATATTACTACGACAAGGTGAGCCGCGCGCTCAGATATTACTACGACAAGGTCAGCCGCGCGCTCAGATATTACTACGACAAGGTAAGCCGCGCGCTCAGATATTACTACGACAAGGTGAGCCGCGCGCTCAGATATTACTACGACAAGGTGAGCCGCGCGCTCAGATATTACTCCGACAAGGTGACTCGCGCACTCAGATATTACTCCGACAAGGTGAGCCGCGCGCTCAGATATTACTCCGACAAGGTGACTCGCGCACTCAGATATTACTCCGACAAGGTGAGCCGCGCGCGCTCAGATATTACTACGACAAGGTGAGCCGCGCGCTCAGATATTACTAAATAAGGTGAGCCGCGTGCTCAGATATTACTACGACAAGGTGAGCCGCGCGCTCAGATATTACTAAATAAGGTGAGCCGCGCGCTCAGATATTACTACGACAAGGTGAGCCGCGCGCTCAGATATTACTAAATAAGGTGAGCCGCACGCTCAGATATTACTCCGACAAGGTGAGCCGCGCGCTCAGATATTACTACGACAAGGTGAGCCGCGCGCTCAGATATTACTACGACAAGGTGAGCCGCGCGCTCAGATATTACTACGACAAGGTGAGCCGCGCGCTCAGATATTACTCCGACAAGGTGACTCGCGCACTCAGATATTACTACGACAAGGTGAGCCGCGCGCTCAGATATTACTACGACAAGGTCAGCCGCGCGCTCAGATATTACTACGACAAGGTGAGCCGCGCGCTCAGATATTACTACGACAAGGTGAGCCGCGCGCTCAGATATTACTACGACAAGGTGAGCCGCGCGCTCAGATATTACTCCGACAAGGTGACTCGCGCACTCAGATATTACTACGACAAGGTGAGCCGCGCACTCAGATATTACTACGACAAGGTGACTCGCGCACTCAGATATTACTCTGACAAGGTGAGCCGCGCGCTCAGATATTACTACGACAAGGTGAGCCGCGCGCTCAGATATTACTACGACAAGGTGAGCCGCACGCTCAGATATTACTCCGACAAGGTGAGCCGTGCGCTCAGATATTACTACGACAAGGTGAGTCGCGTACTCAGATATTACTACGACAAGGTCAGCCGCGCGCTCAGATATTACTACGACAAGGTGACTCGTGCACTCAGATATTACTACGACAAGGTGAGCCGCGCGCTAAGATATTACTACGACAAGGTGACTCGCGCACTCAGATATTACTACGACAAGGTGAGCCGCGCGCTCAGATATTACTACGACAAGGTGAGCCGCGCGCTCAGATATTACTAAATAAGGTGAGCCGCGCGCTCAGATATTACTAAATAAGGTGACTCGCGCACTCAGATATTACTAAATAAGGTGAGCCGCGTGCTCAGATATTACTACGACAAGGTGAGCCGCGCGCTCAGATATTACTCCAACAAGGTTACTCGCGCACTCAGATATTACTACGACAAGGTAAGCCGCGCGCTCAGATATTACTACGACAAGGTGAGCCGCGCGCTCAGATATTACTACGACAAGGTGAGCCGCGCGCTCAGATATTACTACGACAAGGTGAGCCGCGCGCTCAGATATTACTACGACAAGGTGAGCCGCGCGCTCAGATATTACTACGACAAGGTGAGCCGCGCGCTCAGATATTGCTACGACAAGGTGAGCCGCACGCTCAGATATTACTCCGACAAGGTGACTCGCGCACTCAGATATTACTCCGACAAGGTGAGCCGCACGCTCAGATATTACTCCGACAAGGTGAGCCGCGCGCTCAGATATTACTCCGACAAGGTGAGCCGCGCGCTCAGATATTACTCCGACAAGGTGAGCCGCGCGCTCAGATATTACTACGACAAGGTCAGCCGCGCGCTCAGATATTACTACGACAAGGTGACTCGTGCACTCAGATATTACTACGACAAGGTGAGCCGCGCGCTAAGATATTACTACGACAAGGTGACTCGCGCACTCAGATATTACTACGACAAGGTGAGCCGCGCGCTCAGATATTACTACGACAAGGTGAGCCGCGCGCTCAGATATTACTAAATAAGGTGAGCCGCGCGCTCAGATATTACTAAATAAGGTGACTCGCGCACTCAGATATTACTAAATAAGGTGAGCCGCGTGCTCAGATATTACTACGACAAGGTGAGCCGCGCGCTCAGATATTACTCCAACAAGGTTACTCGCGCACTCAGATATTACTACGACAAGGTAAGCCGCGCGCTCAGATATTACTACGACAAGGTGAGCCGCGCGCTCCGATATTACTACGACAAGGTGAGCCGCGCGCTCAGATATTACTACGACAAGGTGAGCCGCGCGCTCAGATATTACTACGACAAGGTGAGCCGCGCGCTCAGATATTACTACGACAAGGTGAGCCGCGCGCTCAGATATTACTACGACAAGGTGAGCCGCACGCTCAGATATTACTCCGACAAGGTGACTCGCGCACTCAGATATTACTCCGACAAGGTGAGCCGCACGCTCAGATATTACTCCGACAAGGTGAGCCGCGCGCTCAGATATTACTACGACAAGGTGAGCCGCACGCTCAGATATTACTCCGACAAGGTGACTCGCGCACTCAGATATTACTCCGACAAGGTGAGCCGCGCGCTCAGATATTACTCCGACAAGGTGAGCCGCGCGCTCAGATATTACTCCGACAAGGTGAGCCGCGCGCTCAGATATTACTACGACAAGGTGAGCCGCGCGCTCAGATATTACTACGACAAGGTGAGCCGCGCGCTCAGATATTACTACGACAAGGTGAGCCTCGCGCTCAGATATTACTACGACAAGGTGAGCCGCGGGCTCATATATTACTACGACAAGGTGAGCCGCACGCTCAGATATTACTACGACAAGGTGAGCCGCACGCTCAGATATTACTACGACAAGGTGAGCCGTGCGCTCAGATATTACTACGACAAGGTGAGCCGCGCGCTCAGATATTACTACGACAAGGTGAGCCGCGCGCTCAGATATTACTAAATAAGGTGAGCCGCGCGCTCAGATATTACTACGACAAGGTCAAACGCGCTCAGATATTACTACGACAAGGTGAGCCGCGCGCTCAGATATTACTACGACAAGGTCAGCCGCGCGCTCAGATATTACTAAATAAGGTGAGCCGCGCGCTCAGATATTACTACGACAAGGTCAAACGCGCTCAGATATTACTACGACAAGGTGAGCCGCGCGCTCAGATATTACTACGACAAGGTCAGCCGCGCGCTCAGATATTACTACGACAAGGTGAGCCGCGCGCTCAGATTTTACTCCGACAAGGTGAGCCACGCGCTCAGATATTACTAAATAAGGTGAGCCGCACGCTCAGATATTACTACGACAAGGTGAGCCGCGCGCTCAGATATTACTACGACAAGGTGAGCCACGCGCTCAGATATTTCTACGACAAGGTGAGCCGCGCGCTCAGATATTACTACGACAAGGTGAGCCGCGCGCTCAGATATTACTCCGACAAGGTGAGCCGCGCGCTCAGATATTATTACGACAAAGTGAGCCGCGCGCTCAGATATTACTCCGACAAGGTGAGCCGCGCGCTCAGATATTACTACGACAAGGTGAGCCGCGCGCTCAGATATTACTACGACAAGGTGAGCCGCGCGCTCAGATATTAGTCCGACAAGGTGAGCCGCGTGCTCAGATATTACTACGACAAGGTGAGCCGCGCGCTCAGATATTACTACGACAAGGTGAGCCGCGCGCTCAGATATTACTACGACAAGGTGAGCCGCGCGCTCAGATATTACTACGACAAGGTGAGCCGCGCGCTCAGATATTACTACGACAAGGTGAGCCGCGCGCTCAGATATTACTACGACAAGGTGAGCCGCGCGCTCAGATATTACTAAATAAGGTGAGCCGCGCGCTCAGATATTACTACGACAAGGTCAAACGCGCGCTCAGATATTACTATGACAAGGTGAGCCGCGCTCAGATATTACTACGACAAGGTGAGCCGCGCGCTCAGATGTTACTACGACAAGGTCAGCCGCGCGCTCAGATATTACTACGACAAGGTGAGCCGCGCGCTCAGATTTTACTCCGACAAGGTGAGCCACGCGCTCAGATATTACTAAATAAGGTGAGCCGCACGCTCAGATATTACTACGACAAGGTGAGCCGCGCGCTCAGATATTACTACGACAAGGTGAGCCACGCGCTCAGATATTTCCACGACAAGGTGAGCCGCGCGCTCAGATATTACTACGACAAGGTGAGCCGCGCGCTCAGATATTATTACGACAAAGTGAGCCGCGCGCTCAGATATTACTCCGACAAGGTGAGCCGCGCGCTCAGATATTACTACGACAAGGTGAGCCGCGCGCTCAGATATTAGTCCGACAAGGTGAGCCGCGTGCTCAGATATTACTACGACAAGGTGAGCGCACGCTCCCCCCCTGTAAGATGACACAGTGACTCATGGAGTCCGTCTCTCCCCTGTAAGAGGACACAGTGACTCATGGAGTCCCGTCTCTCCCCCTGTAAGAGGACACAGTGACTCATGGAGTCCGTCTCTCCCCTTGTAAGAGGACACAGTGGCTCATGGAGTCCTTCTCTTCCCCTGTAAGAGGACACAGTGACTCATGGAGTCCGTCTCTCCCCTGTAAGAGGACACAGTGACTCATGTAGTCCGTCTCTCCCCCTGTAAGAGGACACAGTGACTCATGGAGTCCGTCTCTCCCCCTGTAAGAGGAGACAGTAACTCATGGAGTCCGTCTCTCCCCCTGTAAGAGGACACAGTGGCTCATGGAGTCCGTCTCTCCCCCTGTAAGATGACACAGTGACTCATGTAGTCCGTCTCTCCCCCTGTAAGATGACACAGTGACTCATGGAGTCCGTCTCTCCCCCTGTAAGAGGAGACAGTAACTCATGGAGTCCGTCTCTCCCCCTGTAAGAGGACACAGTGACTCATGGAGTCCGTCTCTCCCCCTGTAAGAGGACACAGTGACTCATGGAGTCCGTCTCTCCCCCTGTAAGATGACACAGTGACTCATGGAGTCCGTCTCTCCCCTGTAAGAGGAGACAGTAACTCATGGAGTCCGTCTCTCCCCCTGTAAGAGGACACAGTGACTCATGGAGTCCGTCTCTCCCCCTGTAAGAGGACACAGTGACTCATGGAGTCCGTCTCTCCCCCTGTAAGAGGACACAGTGACTCATGGAGTCCGTCTCTCCCCCTGTAAGATGACACAGTGACATGCGAGCCATTAACATCAGGTTATTTTCCTTTTCAGAACATTATCAAGAAAGTCAGCGGCCAGAAGTTTGTGTACAAGTTTGTTTGTTACCCGGATCCTGGCAGCATTGAACCCCCGAAAGAGGACGCTAAATGTGAGGAGTCTGTAACCGAGCAGAGCCAGCCTCCCAAATCTACGGACAGCTCCCCACATGTCCCCAAAATGGTGAGGAGCAGTTCCAAAACCAGTCGCAATGAGTACATGCGCTCCGGACTGTACTCCACATTCACCATCCAATCACTGCAAGCCCCGCCCATTGCGCAGTCCAAGACTAGCAAGGTGGAAGCCCTGACTCCAACTGAAGCACCACCCCCACTGCAGGCCAAAGGTCAAAGCTTTGACATTTCATCACACGATGCTGCTGAGCAGAGTGACGCTGCGCTGTCCCTCCAGGTCGGCGTCCACAGCTCCGAGGACCTCCAGCTACACGTAACTCACTCCTTACAGCGCTCTGCCATCCAGTGGGGAGGGGGGTGCTCCTTGTGGCACCCTAAGGGGGGGTGCTCCTTGTGTCACTATCACCCTGGCAGGGGGGAGGGGGCATCCATGATGTCACTGTCACTCTGGGGGGGGGGGGGGTGATCCATGGGTCACTGTGTCACCCTCATGGAGGGAGGCTGCTCTATGTGTCACTGTGGCACCCTGGGGGGGTTCTCCATGTGACACTGTCACTCTGGGGGGGAATACATGTGTTACTATGTCACCCTGGAGGAGAGGGGCACTCCATGTGTCACCTTGGGGGTAGGTGCTCCATGTGTTACTGTGCCACCCTGGAGAGGGGGGTGGGGGACGGTGCTCCATATGTCCCCCCTTCAACTGTGGGGGGGATAGATTCTGTTAGGCGCCCTGCTGTGGGGGGGATAGATTCCGTGTTTTGTCCCAGATGTGGGGGGGGGGGGGGTTGGATAGATTCCACTTGTCACTCCGCGGTGGAGGAGATAGATTTCGTATTTCATATGTCACTCCGCTGTGATGGGGGGGGATAGATTCCATGTGTCACTCTGTGGTGGGGGGGATAGATTCCACGTGTCACTCCGCTCTGGGGGGGGAAATATTCCATGTGTCACTCTGCGGTGGGGGGGATAGATTCCACGTGTCACTGCTGTGGTGGGGGGGGGGGGGTGGATTCCATGTGTCACTCCGCTCTGGGGGGGGGGGGAGATTCCACGTGTCACTGCTGTGGTGGGGGGGATGGATTCCATGTGTCACTCCGCTCTGGGGGGGGGGGGGGAAGATTCCACGTGTCACTGTGGTGGGGGGGATAGATTCCACGTGTCACTGCTGTGCTGGGGGGGATGGATTCCATGTGTCACTCCGCTCTGGGGGGGGGGGGAGGAAGGAGATTCCACGTGTCACTGCGGTGGGGGGGATAGATTCCACGTGTCACTGCTGTGGTGGGGGGGATGGATTCCATGTGTCACTCCGCTCTGGGGGGGGGGGGAGGAAGGAGATTCCACGTGTCACTGCGGTGGGGGGGATAGATTCCACGTGTCACTGCTGTGGTGGGGGGGATGGATTCCATGTGTCACTCCGCTCTGGGGGGGGGGGGAGGAGATTCCACGTGTCACTGCTGTGGTGGGGGGGATGGATTCCATGTGTCACTCCGCTCTGGGGGGGAGGGAAGATTCCACGTGTCACTGCTGTGGTGGGGGGGATGGATTCCATGTGTCACTCCGCTCTGGGGGGGGGAAGATTCCACGTGTCACTCTGCTGTGGTGGGGGGGATGGATTCCATGTGTCACTCCACTCTGGGGGGGGGGGAGATTCCACGTGTCACTGCGGTGGGGGGGATAAATTCCACGTGTCACTGCTGTGGTGGGGGGGATGGATTCCATGTGTCACTCCGCTCTGGGGGGGGGGAAGATTCCACGTGTCACGGGTATAGATTTCATGTGTGCACTGGGGGCTAAATGATTAATGTTTCATTGTCAGATTCTGCTTGTTTGTCAGGTCACCGTGGACCCTCCCACTCCGGAAATTAAGGTGGAGGCCTCTCTGGAAGAGGCCGCTCTGGAAGAGGCCGCTCTGGAAGAGGCCGCTCTGGAGAAGGCCGTCCCAGAGGTTGAGGAAGTCTCTGAGACTCGGGTTCTTCTCTCTACTTTGCCTAAGTTGAAGGCTCCGAGTTCGGCGCAGCCGCTCACGCAGGAGATCCTCGTGGTCATAAACTCTCCCGAGAAGGAAGAGATCAGCATGAAGACTGAGCCTGAAGACATAGAGAGGAGGGGGGATCCTTCCACTCCAGCCACGTCTGCTGAGGGGCAACCTGTGAAAGGGAGGAAACCAAGAGACCTGGAGCTTCCATTCTCAGCTGTGATTGGGCAGGAAAAGATGAACGCAGCTGTTACCTCACTGCTGGCACCTGGAAGTGCATCTTCTGTCATCACTTCTCAGTCTCTGGTGAGTGAGTCCAGGGGGAGAGATACTTATCGCCCTTCTACTAAGAATGGAATTTTTTATAATGACCCTTTGGAAACTATTTGAAGAGCCTGGTGTGGGGGCACATGTTGGTGTGGGTGTAGGGGCATGTGGGTGTATGTAGAGGTAGATAGTGTGGGTGTAGTGGCACTTGGTTGTGTGGGTGTAGGGGCATGTGGGTGTATGTAGAGGTAGATAGTGTGGGTGTAGTGGCACTTGGTTGTGTGGGTGTAGGGGCACATGTTGGTGTGGGTGTAGGGGCATGTGGGTGTATGTAGAGGTAGATAGTGTGGGTGTAGTGGCACTTGGTTGTGTGGGTGTAGGGGCACATGTTGGTGTGGGTGTAGGGGCATGTGGGTGTATGTAGAGGCAGATGGTGTGGGTGTAGTGGCACTTGGTTGTGTGGGTGTAGGGGCACATGTTGGTGTGGGTGTAGGGGCACATGTTGGTGTGGGTGTAGGTAGGAGCAGGTGGTGTGGGTGTATTTAAGAGCAGATGGTGTGGGTGTCGCTGTACATGTTGGTGTGGGTGTAGGGGCACATGTTGGTGTGGGTGTAGGTAGGAGCAGATGGTGTGGGTGTATTTAGGAGCAGATGGTGTGGTTGTAGCTGTACATGCTGGTGTGGGTGTAGGGGCACATGTTGGTGTGGGTGTATGTAGGAGTAGATGGTGTGGGTGTATTTAGGAGCAGATGGTGTGGGTGTAGGGGCACATGTTGGTGTGGGTGATGGGGCACATGTTGGTGTGGGTGTAGCTGTACGTGTTGGTGTGGGTGTAGCTGTACGTGTTGGTGTGGGTGTAGCTGTACGTGTAGGTGTGTGTGTGTAGCTGTACGTGTTGGTGTGGGTGTAGCTGTACATGTTGGTGTGGGTGTAGCTGTACGTGTTGGTGTGTTAGTGTGGGTGTAGGGGCCCATGTTGGTGTGGGTGTAGGTAGGAGCAGATGGTGTGGGTGTATGTAGGAGCAGATGGTGTGGGTGTAGGGCCACATGTTGGTGTGTGTGTAGGGGCACATGTTGGTGTGGGTGTAGGTAGGAGCAGATGGTGTGGGTGTATGTAGGAGCAGATGGTGTGGGTGTAGGGCCACATGTTGGTGTGTGTGTAGGGGCACATGTTGGTGTGGGTGTATGTAGGAGCAGATGGTGTGGGTGTAGCTGTACGTGTTGGTGTGGGTGTAGCTGTACGTGTTGGTGTGTGTGTAGGGGCCCATGTTGGTGTGGGTGTAGGTAGGAGCAGATGGTGTGGGTGTAGGGGCACATGTTGGTGTGGGTGTAGGGGCACATGTGGGTGTAGGTAGGAGCAGATGGTGTCGGTGTAGGGGCACATGTTGGTGTGGGTGTAGGGGCACATGTTGGTGTGGGTGTATGTAGGAGCAGATGGTGTGGGTGTAGGGGCCCATGTTGGTGTGGGTGTAGGGGCACATGTTGGTGTGGGTGTAGCTGTACGTGTTGGTGTGGGTGTAGGGGCACATGTTGGTGTGGGTGTAGGGGCACATGTTGGTGTAGGTAGGAGCAGATGGTGTGGGTGTAGGGGCACATGTTGGTGTGGGTGTAGGGGCACATGTTGGTGTGTGTGTATGTAGGAGCAGATGGTGTGGGTGTAGACGCACATGTTGGTGTGGGTGTAGCTGTACGTGTTGGTGTGAGTGCAGCTGTACGTGTTGGTGTGGGTGTAGCTGTACATGTTGGTGTGGGTGTAGCTGTACGTGTTGGTGTGTTAGTGTGGGTGTAGGGGCACATGTTGGTGTGGGTGTATGTAGGAGCAGATGGTGTGGGTGTAGCTGTACGTGTTGGTGTGTTGGTGTGAGTGTAGGGGCACATGTTGGTGTGGGTGTAGGGGCACATGTTGGTGTGGGTGTAGGGGCACATGTTGGTGTGGGTGTATGTAGGAGCAGATGGTGTGGGTGTAGGGGCACATGTTGGTGTGGGTGTAGGGGCACATGTTGGTGTGGGTGTAGGGGCACATGTTGGTGTGGGTGTAGCTGTACGTGTTGGTGTGTTAGTGTGGGTGTAGGGGCCCATGTTGGTGTGGGTGTAGCTGTACGTGTTGGTGTGGGTGTAGCTGTACGTGTTGGTGTGGGTGTAGCTGTACGTGTTGGTGTGGGTGTAGCTGTACGTGTTGGTGTGGGTGTAGCTGTACGTGTTGGTGTGGGTGTAGCTGTACGTGTTGGTGTGGGTGTAGGGGCCCATGTTGGTGTGGGTGTAGGGGCACATGTTGGTGTGGGTGTAGGGGCACATGTTGGTGTGGGTGTAGGGGCACATGTTGGTGTGGGTGTAGGGGCACATGTTGGTGTGGGTGTAGGGGCACATGTTGGTGTGGGTGTAGGGGCACATGTTGGTGTGGGTGTATGTAGGAGCAGATGGTGTGGGTGTAGGGGCACATGTTGGTGTGGGTGTAGGGGCCCATGTTGGTGTGGGTGTAGCTGTACGTGTTGGTGTGGGTGTAGCTGTACGTGTTGGTGTGGGTGTAGCTGTACGTGTTGGTGTGGGTGTAGGGGCCCATGTTGGTGTGGGTGTAGGGGCACATGTTGGTGTGGGTGTAGGGGCACATGTTGGTGTGGGTGTATGTAGGAGCAGATGGTGTGGGTGTAGGGGCACATGTTGGTGTGGGTGTAGGGGCACATGTTGGTGTGGGTGTAGGGGCCCATGTTGGTGTGGGTGTAGCTGTACGTGTTGGTGTGGGTGTAGCTGTACGTGTTGGTGTGGGTGTAGCTGTACGTGTTGGTGTGGGTGTAGCTGTACGTGTTGGTGTGGGTGTAGCTGTACGTGTTGGTGTGAGTGTAGCTGTACGTGTTGGTGTGGGTGTAGCTGTACGTGTTGGTGTGGGTGTAGCTGTACATGTTGGTGTGGGTGTAGCTGTACGTGTTGGTGTGGGTGTAGCTGTACGTGTTGGTGTGTTAGTGTGGGTGTAGGGGCCCATGTTGGTGTGGGTGTATGTAGGAGCAGATGGTGTGGGTGTAGGGCCACATGTTGGTGTGTGTGTAGGGGCACATGTTGGTGTGGGTGTATGTAGGAGCAGATGGTGTGGGTGTAGCTGTACGTGTTGGTGTGTTGGTGTGAGTGTAGGGGCCCATGTTGGTGTGGGTGTAGGGGCACATGTTGGTGTGAGTGTAGGGGCACATGTTGGTGTGGGTGTAGGGGCACATGTTGGTGTGGGTGTAGGGGCACATGTTGGTGTGGGTGTATGTAGGAGCAGATGGTGTGGGTGTAGGGCCACATGTTGGTGTGGGTGTAGGGGCACATGTTGGTGTGGGTGTATGTAGGAGCAGATGGTGTGGGTGTAGCTGTACGTGTTGGTGTGTTAGTGTGGGTGTAGGGGCCCATGTTGGTGTGAGTGTAGGGGCACATGTTGGTGTGGGTGTAGGGGCACATGTTGGTGTGGGTGTAGGTAGGAGCAGATGGTGTGGGTGTAGGTAGGAGCAGATGGTGTGGGTGTAGGGGCACATGTTGGTGTGGGTGTAGGGGCACATGTTGGTGTGGGTGTAGGTAGGAGCAGATGGTGTGGGTGTAGGGGCACATGTTGGTGTGGGTGTAGGGGCACATGTTGGTGTGGGTGTAGCTGTACGTGTTGGTGTGTTAGTGTGGGTGTAGGGGCCCATGTTGGTGTGGGTGTAGGGGCACATGTTGGTGTGAGTGTAGGTAGGAGCAGATGGTGTGGGTGTAGGTAGGAGCAGATGGTGTGGGTGTAGGGGCACATGTTGGTGTGGGTGTAGGGGCACATGTTGGTGTGGGTGTAGGTAGGAGCAGATGGTGTGGGTGTAGGGGCACATGTTGGTGTGGGTGTAGGGGCACATGTTGGTGTGGGTGTAGGGGCACATGTTGGTGTGGGTGTAGCTGTACGTGTTGGTGTGTTAGTGTGGGTGTAGGGGCCCATGTTGGTGTGGGTGTATGTAGGAGCAGATGGTGTGGGTGTAGCTGTACGTGTTGGTGTGGGTGTAGGGGCACATGTTGGTGTGGGTGTAGGGGCACATGTTGGTGTGGGTGTATGTAGGAGCAGATGGTGTGGGTGTATGTAGGAGCAGATGGTGTGGGTGTAGGGGCACATGTTGGTGTGGGTGTAGGGGCACATGTTGGTGTGGGTGTAGGGGCACATGTGGGTGTAGGTAGGAGCAGATGGTGTGGGTGTAGGGGCACATGTTGGTGTGGGTGTAGGGGCACATGTTGGTGTGGGTGTAGGGGCACATGTTGGTGTGGGTGTAGGTAGGAGCAGATGGTGTGGGTGTAGGTAGGAGCAGATGGTGTGGGTGTAGGGGCACATGTTGGTGTGGGTGTAGGGGCACATGTTGGTGTGGGTGTAGGTAGGAGCAGATGGTGTGGGTGTAGGGGCACATGTTGGTGTGGGTGTAGGGGCACATGTTGGTGTGGGTGTAGGGGCCCATGTTGGTGTGGGTGTATGTAGGAGCAGATGGTGTGGGTGTATGTAGGAGCAGATGGTGTGGGTGTAGGGGCACATGTTGGTGTGGGTGTAGGGGCACATGTTGGTGTGGGTGTAGGGGCACATGTGGGTGTAGGTAGGAGCAGATGGTGTGGGTGTAGGGGCACATGTTGGTGTGGGTGTAGGGGCACATGTTGGTGTGGGTGTAGGGGCACATGTTGGTGTGGGTGTAGGGGCACATGTTGGTGTGGGTGTAGGGGCACATGTTGGTGTGGGTGTAGGGGCACATGTTGGTGTGGGTGTAGGGGCACATGTTGGTGTGGGTGTAGGGGCACATGTGGGTGTGGGTGTATGTAGGAGCAGATGGTGTGGGTGTAGGGGCACATGTTGGTGTGGGTGTATGTAGGAGCAGATGGTGTGGGTGTAGGGGCACATGTTGGTGTGGGTGTAGGGGCACATGTTGGTGTGGGTGATGGGGCACATGTTGGTGTGGGTGTAGCTGTACGTGTTGGTGTGAGTGTAGCTGTACGTGTTGGTGTGTTAGTGTGGGTGTAGGGGCCCATGTTGGTGTGGGTGTAGGGGCACATGTTGGTGTGGGTGTAGGGGCACATGTGGGTGTAGGTAGGAGCAGATGGTGTGGGTGTAGGGGCACATGTTGGTGTGGGTGTAGGGGCACATGTTGGTGTGGGTGTAGGGGCACATGTTGGTGTGGGTGTAGGTAGGAGCAGATGGTGTGGGTGTAGGTAGGAGCAGATGGTGTGGGTGTAGGGGCACATGTTGGTGTGGGTGTAGGGGCACATGTTGGTGTGGGTGTAGGTAGGAGCAGATGGTGTGGGTGTAGGGGCACATGTTGGTGTGGGTGTAGGGGCACATGTTGGTGTGGGTGTAGGGGCCCATGTTGGTGTGGGTGTATGTAGGAGCAGATGGTGTGGGTGTATGTAGGAGCAGATGGTGTGGGTGTAGGGGCACATGTTGGTGTGGGTGTAGGGGCACATGTTGGTGTGGGTGTAGGGGCACATGTGGGTGTAGGTAGGAGCAGATGGTGTGGGTGTAGGGGCACATGTTGGTGTGGGTGTAGGGGCACATGTTGGTGTGGGTGTAGGGGCACATGTTGGTGTGGGTGTAGGGGCACATGTTGGTGTGGGTGTAGGGGCACATGTTGGTGTGGGTGTAGGGGCACATGTTGGTGTGGGTGTAGGGGCACATGTTGGTGTGGGTGTAGGGGCACATGTGGGTGTGGGTGTATGTAGGAGCAGATGGTGTGGGTGTAGGGGCACATGTTGGTGTGGGTGTATGTAGGAGCAGATGGTGTGGGTGTAGGGGCACATGTTGGTGTGGGTGTAGGGGCACATGTTGGTGTGGGTGATGGGGCACATGTTGGTGTGGGTGTAGCTGTACGTGTTGGTGTGAGTGTAGCTGTACGTGTTGGTGTGTTAGTGTGGGTGTAGGGGCCCATGTTGGTGTGGGTGTAGGGGCACATGTTGGTGTGGGTGTAGGGGCACATGTGGGTGTAGGTGTATGTAGGAGCAGATGGTGTGGGTGTAGGGGCACATGTGGGTGTGGGTGTATGTAGGAGCAGATGGTGTGGGTGTAGGGGCCCATGTTGGTGTGGGTGTAGGGGCACATGTTGGTGTGGGTGTAGCTGTACGTGTTGGTGTGGGTGTAGGGGCACATGTTGGTGTGGGTGTAGGGGCACATGTGGGTGTATGTAGGAGCAGATGGTGTGGGTGTAGGGGCACATGTTGGTGTGGGTGTATGTAGGAGCAGATGGTGTGGGTGTAGCTGTACGTGTTGGTGTGGGTGTAGCTGTACGTGTTGGTGTGAGTGTAGCTGTACGTGTTGGTGTGGGTGTAGCTGTACGTGTTGGTGTGTTAGTGTGGGTGTAGGGGCCCATGTTGGTGTGGGTGTATGTAGGAGCAGATGGTGTGGGTGTAGGGGCACATGTTGGTGTGGGTGTATGTAGGAGCAGATGGTGTGGGTGTATGTAGGAGCAGATGGTGTGGGTGTAGGGGCACATGTTGGTGTGGGTGTAGGGGCACATGTTGGTGTGGGTGTAGGGGCACATGTTGGTGTGGGTGTAGGGGCACATGTTGGTGTGGGTGTAGGGGCACATGTTGGTGTGGGTGTAGGGGCACATGTTGGTGTGGGTGTAGGGGCACATGTTGGTGTGGGTGTAGGGGCACATGTTGGTGTGGGTGTAGGGGCACATGTGGGTGTGGGTGTATGTAGGAGCAGATGGTGTGGGTGTAGGGGCACATGTTGGTGTGGGTGTATGTAGGAGCAGATGGTGTGGGTGTATGTAGGAGCAGATGGTGTGGGTGTAGGGCCACATGTTGGTGTGGGTGTATGTAGGAGAAGATGGTGTGGGTGTAGCTGTACGTGTTGGTGTGTTAGTGTGGGTGTAGGGGCCCATGTTTTGTGGGTGTAGGTAGGAGCAGATGGTGTGGGTGTATGTAGGAGCAGATGGTGTGGGTGTAGGGGCACATGTTGGTGTGGGTGTAGGGGCACATGTTGGTGTGGGTGTAGGGGCACATGTTGGTGTGGGTGTATGTAGGAGCAGTTGGTGTGGGTGTAGCTGTACGTGTTGGTGTGGGTGTATGTAGGAGCAGATGGTGTGGGTGTAGGGGCACATGTTGGTGTGGGTGTAGGGGCACATGTTGGTGTGGGTGTAGCTGTACGTGTTGGTGTGGGTGTAGCTGTACGTGTTGGTGTGGGTGTAGCTGTACGTGTTGGTGTGAGTGTAGCTGTACGTGTTGGTGTGGGTGTAGCTGTACGTGTTGGTGTGGGTGTAGCTGTACGTGTTGGTGTGGGTGTAGCTGTACGTGTTGGTGTGAGTGTAGCTGTACATGTTGGTGTGGGTGTAGCTGTACATGTTGGTGTGGGTGTAGCTGTACGTGTTGGTGTGTTAGTGTGGGTGTAGGGGCCCATGTTGGTGTGGGTGTATGTAGGAGCAGATGGTGTGGGTGTATGTAGGAGCAGATGGTGTGGGTGTAGGGGCACATGTTGGTGTGGGTGTATGTAGGAGCAGATGGTGTGGGTGTAAGTAGGAGCAGATGGTGTGGGTGTAGGGGCACATGTTGGTGTGGGTGTAGGGGCACATGTTGGTGTGGGTGTAGCTGTACGTGTTGGTGTGGGTGTAGGGGCCCATGTTAGTGTGGGTGTAGGGGCACATGTTGGTGTGAGTGTAGGGGCACATGTTGGTGTGGGTGTATGTAGGAGCAGATGGTGTGGGTGTAGGGGCACATGTTGGTGTGGGTGTAGGGGCACATGTTGGTGTGGGTGTATTTAGCAGCAGATGGTGTGGGTGTAGGGGCACATGTTGGTGTGGGTGTAGGGGCACATGTTGGTGTGGGTGTATGTAGGAGCAGATGGTGTGGGTGTAGCTGTACGTGTTGGTGTGTTAGTGTGGGTGTAGGGGCCCATGTTGGTGTGGGTGTATGTAGGAGCAGATGGTGTGGGTGTAGGGGCACATGTTGGTGTGGGTGTAGGGGCACATGTTGGTGTGGGTGTAGGGGCACATGTTGGTGTGGGTGTAGGGGCACATGTTGGTGTGGGTGTAGGGGCACATGTTGGTGTGGGTGTAGGGGCACATGTGGGTGTGGGTGTATGTAGGAGCAGATGGTGTGGGTGTAGGGGCACATGTTGGTGTGGGTGTATGTAGGAGCAGATGGTGTGGGTGTAGGGGCACATGTTGGTGTGGGTGTAGCTGTACGTGTTGGTGTGTTAGTGTGGGTGTAGGGGCCCATGTTGGTGTGGGTGTATGTAGGAGCAGATGGTGTGGGTGTAGCTGTACGTGTTGGTGTGGGTGTAGGGGCACATGTTGGTGTGGGTGTAGGGGCACATGTTGGTGTGGGTGTATGTAGGAGCAGATGGTGTGGGTGTATGTAGGAGCAGATGGTGTGGGTGTAGGGGCACATGTTGGTGTGGGTGTAGGGGCACATGTTGGTGTGGGTGTAGCTGTACGTGTTGGTGTGGGTGTAGCTGTACGTGTTGGTGTGGGTGTAGCTGTACGTGTTGGTGTGAGTGTAGCTGTACATGTTGGTGTGTGTGTAGCTGTACGTGTTGGTGTGTTAGTGTGGGTGTAGGGGCCCATGTTGGTGTGGGTGTAGGTAGGAGCAGATGGTGTGGGTGTAGGGGCACATGTTGGTGTGGGTGTAGGGGCACATGTTGGTGTGGGTGTAGCTGTACGTGTTGGTGTGGGTGTAGGGGCACATGTTGGTGTGGGTGTAGGGGCACATGTGGGTGTAGGTAGGAGCAGATGGTGTGGGTGTAGGGGCACATGTTGGTGTGAGTGTAGGGGCACATGTTGGTGTGGGTGTAGGGGCACATGTTGGTGTGGGTGTATGTAGGAGCAGATGGTGTGGGTGTAGGGGCACATGTTGGTGTGGGTGTAGGGGCACATGTTGGTGTGGGTGTAGGGGCACATGTTGGTGTGGGTGTAGGGGCACATGTTGGTGTGGGTGTAGGGGCACATGTGGGTGTGGGTGTATGTAGGAGCAGATGGTGTGGGTGTAGGGGCACATGTTGGTGTGGGTGTATGTAGGAGCAGATGGTGTGGGTGTATGTAGGAGCAGATGGTGTGGGTGTAGGGCCACATGTTGGTGTGGGTGTATGTAGGAGAAGATGGTGTGGGTGTAGCTGTACGTGTTGGTGTGTTAGTGTGGGTGTAGGGGCCCATGTTTTGTGGGTGTAGGTAGGAGCAGATGGTGTGGGTGTATGTAGGAGCAGATGGTGTGGGTGTAGGGGCACATGTTGGTGTGGGTGTAGGGGCACATGTTGGTGTGGGTGTATGTAGGAGCAGTTGGTGTGGGTGTAGCTGTACGTGTTGGTGTGGGTGTATGTAGGAGCAGATGGTGTGGGTGTAGGGGCACATGTTGGTGTGGGTGTAGGGGCACATGTTGGTGTGGGTGTAGCTGTACGTGTTGGTGTGGGTGTAGCTGTACGTGTTGGTGTGGGTGTAGCTGTACGTGTTGGTGTGAGTGTAGCTGTACGTGTTGGTGTGGGTGTAGCTGTACGTGTTGGTGTGGGTGTAGCTGTACGTGTTGGTGTGGGTGTAGCTGTACGTGTTGGTGTGAGTGTAGCTGTACATGTTGGTGTGGGTGTAGCTGTACATGTTGGTGTGGGTGTAGCTGTACGTGTTGGTGTGTTAGTGTGGGTGTAGGGGCCCATGTTGGTGTGGGTGTATGTAGGAGCAGATGGTGTGGGTGTATGTAGGAGCAGATGGTGTGGGTGTAGGGGCACATGTTGGTGTGGGTGTATGTAGGAGCAGATGGTGTGGGTGTAAGTAGGAGCAGATGGTGTGGGTGTAGGGGCACATGTTGGTGTGGGTGTAGGGGCACATGTTGGTGTGGGTGTAGCTGTACGTGTTGGTGTGGGTGTAGGGGCCCATGTTAGTGTGGGTGTAGGGGCACATGTTGGTGTGAGTGTAGGGGCACATGTTGGTGTGGGTGTATGTAGGAGCAGATGGTGTGGGTGTAGGGGCACATGTTGGTGTGGGTGTAGAGGCACATGTTGGTGTGGGTGTATTTAGCAGCAGATGGTGTGGGTGTAGGGGCACATGTTGGTGTGGGTGTAGGGGCACATGTTGGTGTGGGTGTATGTAGGAGCAGATGGTGTGGGTGTAGCTGTACGTGTTGGTGTGTTAGTGTGGGTGTAGGGGCCCATGTTGGTGTGGGTGTATGTAGGAGCAGATGGTGTGGGTGTAGGGGCACATGTTGGTGTGGGTGTAGGGGCACATGTTGGTGTGGGTGTAGGGGCACATGTTGGTGTGGGTGTAGGGGCACATGTTGGTGTGGGTGTAGGGGCACATGTTGGTGTGGGTGTAGGGGCACATGTGGGTGTGGGTGTATGTAGGAGCAGATGGTGTGGGTGTAGGGGCACATGTTGGTGTGGGTGTATGTAGGAGCAGATGGTGTGGGTGTAGGGGCACATGTTGGTGTGGGTGTAGCTGTACGTGTTGGTGTGTTAGTGTGGGTGTAGGGGCCCATGTTGGTGTGGGTGTATGTAGGAGCAGATGGTGTGGGTGTAGCTGTACGTGTTGGTGTGGGTGTAGGGGCACATGTTGGTGTGGGTGTAGGGGCACATGTTGGTGTGGGTGTATGTAGGAGCAGATGGTGTGGGTGTATGTAGGAGCAGATGGTGTGGGTGTAGGGGCACATGTTGGTGTGGGTGTAGGGGCACATGTTGGTGTGGGTGTAGCTGTACGTGTTGGTGTGGGTGTAGCTGTACGTGTTGGTGTGGGTGTAGCTGTACGTGTTGGTGTGAGTGTAGCTGTACATGTTGGTGTGTGTGTAGCTGTACGTGTTGGTGTGTTAGTGTGGGTGTAGGGGCCCATGTTGGTGTGGGTGTAGGTCGGAGCAGATGGTGTGGGTGTAGGGGCACATGTTGGTGTGGGTGTAGGGGCACATGTTGGTGTGGGTGTAGCTGTACGTGTTGGTGTGGGTGTAGGGGCACATGTTGGTGTGGGTGTAGGGGCACATGTGGGTGTAGGTAGGAGCAGATGGTGTGGGTGTAGGGGCACATGTTGGTGTGAGTGTAGGGGCACATGTTGGTGTGGGTGTAGGGGCACATGTTGGTGTGGGTGTATGTAGGAGCAGATGGTGTGGGTGTATGTAGGAGCAGATGGTGTGGGTGTAGGGGCACATGTTGGTGTGGGTGTAGGGGCACATGTTGGTGTGGGTGTATGTAGGAGCAGATGGTGTCGGTGTAGGGGCACATGTTGGTGTGGGTGTAGCTGTACGTGTTGGTGTGGGTGTAGCTGTACGTGTTGGTGTGGGTGTAGCTGTACGTGTTGGTGTGAGTGCAGCTGTACGTGTTGGTGTGGGTGTAGCTGTACATGTTGGTGTGTGTGTAGCTGTACGTGTTGGTGTGTTAGTGTGGGTGTAGGGGCCCATGTTGGTGTGGGTGTAGGGGCACATGTTGGTGTGGGTGTAGCTGTACGTGTTGGTGTGGGTGTAGGGGCACATGTTGGTGTGGGTGTAGGTAGGAGCAGATGGTGTGGGTGTAGGGGCACATGTTGGTGTGGGTGTAGGGGCACATGTTGGTGTGGGTGTAGGGGCACATGTGGGTGTAGGTAGGAGCAGATGGTGTGGGTGTAGGGGCACATGTTGGTGTGGGTGTAGGGGCACATGTTGGTGTGGGTGTATTTAGCAGCAGATGGTGTGGGTGTAGGGGCACATGTTGGTGTGGGTGTAGGGGCACATGTTGGTGTGGGTGTAGGGGCACATGTGGGTGTAGGTAGGAGCAGATGGTGTGGGTGTAGGGGCACATGTTGGTGTGGGTGTAGGGGCACATGTTGGTGTGTGTGTATGTAGGAGCAGATGGTGTGGGTGTAGCTGTACGTGTTGGTGTGGGTGTAGCTGTACGTGTTGGTGTGAGTGTAGCTGTACGTGTTGGTGTGGGTGTAGCTGTACGTGTTGGTGTGGGTGTAGCTGTACATGTTGGTGTGGGTGTAGCTGTACATGTTGGTGTGGGTGTAGCTGTACGTGTTGGTGTGTTAGTGTGGGTGTACAGTAGGGGCCCATGTTGGTGTGGGTGTATGTAGGAGCAGATGGTGTGGGTGTAGGGCCACATGTTGGTGTGTGTGTAGGGGCACATGTTGGTGTGGGTGTATGTAGGAGCAGATGGTGTGGGTGTAGCTGTACGTGTTGGTGTGTTAGTGTGGGTGTAGGGGCCCATGTTGGTGTGGGTGTAGGGGCCCATGTTGTGTGGGTGTAGGTAGGAGCAGATGGTGTGGGTGTAGGGGCACATGTTGGTGTGGGTGTAGCTGTACGTGTTGGTGTGTTAGTGTGGGTGTAGGGGCCCATGTTGGTGTGGGTGTAGGGGCCCATGTTGTGTGGGTGTAGGTAGGAGCAGATGGTGTGGGTGTATGTAGGAGCAGATGGTGTGGGTGTAGGGGCACATGTTGGTGTGGGTGTATGTAGGAGCAGATGGTGTGGGTGTAGGGGCACATGTTGGTGTGGGTGTATGTAGGAGCAGATGGTGTGGGTGTAGGGGCACATGTTGGTGTGGGTGTAGGGGCACATGTTGGTGTGGGTGATGGGGCACATGTTGGTGTGGGTGTAGCTGTACGTGTTGGTGTGGGTGTAGCTGTACGTGTTGGTGTGGGTGTAGCTGTACGTGTTGGTGTGGGTGTAGCTGTACGTGTTGGTGTGGGTGTAGCTGTACGTGTAGGTGTGTGTGTAGCTGTACGTGTTGGTGTGTTAGTGTGGGTGTAGGGGCCCATGTTGGTGTGGGTGTAGGGGCACATGTTGGTGTGGGTGTATGTAGGAGCAGATGGTGTGGGTGTAGCTGTACGTGTTGGTGTGGGTGTAGCTGTACGTGTTGGTGTGAGTGTAGCTGTACATGTTGGTGTGGGTGTAGCTGTACATGTTGGTGTGGGTGTAGCTGTACGTGTTGGTGTGTTAGTGTGGGTGTAGGGGCCCATGTTGGTGTGGGTGTATGTAGGAGCAGATGGTGTGGGTGTAGCTGTACGTGTTGGTGTGTTAGTGTGGGTGTAGGGGCCCATGTTGGTGTGGGTGTATGTAGGAGCAGATGGTGTGGGTGTATGTAGGAGCAGATGGTGTGGGTGTATGTAGGAGCAGATGGTGTGGGTGTATGTAGGAGCAGATGGTGTGGGTGTATGTAGGAGCAGATGGTGTGGGTGTAGGGGCACATGTTGGTGTGGGTGTATGTAGGAGCAGATGGTGTGGGTGTAGGGGCACATGTTGGTGTGGGTGTAGGGGCACATGTTGGTGTGGGTGTAGGGGCACATGTTGGTGTGGGTGTAGGGGCACATGTTGGTGTGGGTGTAGGGGCACATGTGGGTGTAGGTAGGAGCAGATGGTGTGGGTGTAGGGGCACATGTTGGTGTGGGTGTATGTAGGAGCAGATGGTGTGGGTGTAGGGGCACATGTTGGTGTGGGTGTAGGGGCACATGTTGGTGTGAGTGTAGGGGCACATGTTGGTGTGGGTGTATGTAGGAGCAGATGGTGTGGGTGTATGTAGGAGCAGATGGTGTGGGTGTAGGGGCACATGTTGGTGTGGGTGTATGTAGGAGCAGATGGTGTGGGTGTAGGGGCACATGTTGGTGTGGGTGTAGGGGCACATGTTGGTGTGGGTGTAGGGGCACATGTTGGTGTGGGTGTAGGGGCACATGTTGGTGTGGGTGTAGGGGCACATGTGGGTGTAGGTAGGAGCAGATGGTGTGGGTGTAGGGGCACATGTTGGTGTGGGTGTATGTAGGAGCAGATGGTGTGGGTGTAGGGGCACATGTTGGTGTGGGTGTAGGGGCACATGTTGGTGTGAGTGTAGGGGCACATGTTGGTGTGGGTGTATGTAGGAGCAGATGGTGTGGGTGTATGTAGGAGCAGATGGTGTGGGTGTAGGGGCACATGTTGGTGTGGGTGTATGTAGGAGCAGATGGTGTGGGTGTAGGGGCACATGTTGGTGTGGGTGTAGGGGCACATGTTGGTGTGGGTGTAGGGGCACATGTTGGTGTGGGTGTAGGGGCACATGTTGGTGTGGGTGTAGGGGCACATGTGGGTGTAGGTAGGAGCAGATGGTGTGGGTGTAGGGGCACATGTTGGTGTGGGTGTATGTAGGAGCAGATGGTGTGGGTGTAGGGGCACATGTTGGTGTGGGTGTAGGGGCACATGTTGGTGTGAGTGTAGGGGCACATGTTGGTGTGGGTGTATGTAGGAGCAGATGGTGTGGGTGTAGGGGCACATGTTGGTGTGGGTGTAGGGGCACATGTTGGTGTGGGTGTAGGGGCACATGTTGGTGTGGGTGTAGGGGCACATGTTGGTGTGGGTGTAGGGGCACATGTGGGTGTAGGTAGGAGCAGATGGTGTGGGTGTAGGGGCACATGTTGGTGTGGGTGTATGTAGGAGCAGATGGTGTGGGTGTAGGGGCACATGTTGGTGTGGGTGTAGGGGCACATGTTGGTGTGGGTGTAGGGGCACATGTTGGTGTGGGTGTAGGGGCACATGTGGGTGTAGGTAGGAGCAGATGGTGTGGGTGTAGGGGCACATGTTGGTGTGGGTGTAGGGGCACATGTTGGTGTGGGTGTATGTAGGAGCAGATGGTGTGGGTGTAGGGGCCCATGTTGGTGTGGGTGTATGTAGGAGCAGATGGTGTGGGTGTAGGGGCACATGTTGGTGTGAGTGTAGGGGCACATGTTGGTGTGGGTGTAGGGGCACATGTTGGTGTGGGTGTATGTAGGAGCAGATGGTGTGAGTGTAGGGGCACATGTTGGTGTGGGTGTAGGGGCACATGTTGGTGTGGGTGTAGGGGCACATGTTGGTGTGGGTGTATGTAGGAGCAGATGGTGTGGGTGTAGGGGCACATGTTGGTGTGAGTGTAGGGGCACATGTTGGTGTGGGTGTAGGGGCACATGTTGGTGTGGGTGTATTTAGCAGCAGATGGTGTGGGTGTAGGGGCACATGTTGGTGTGGGTGTAGGGGCACATGTTGGTGTGGGTGTATGTAGGAGCAGATGGTGTGGGTGTAGGGGCACATGTTGGTGTGAGTGTAGGGGCACATGTTGGTGTGGGTGTAGGGGCACATGTTGGTGTGGGTGTATGTAGGAGCAGATGGTGTGAGTGTAGGGGCACATGTTGGTGTGGGTGTAGGGGCACATGTTGGTGTGGGTGTATTTAGCAGCAGATGGTGTGGGTGTAGGGGCACATGTTGGTGTGGGTGTAGGGGCACATGTTGGTGTGGGTGTATGTAGGAGCAGATGGTGTGGGTGTAGCTGTACGTGTTGGTGTGTTAGTGTGGGTGTAGGGGCCCATGTTGGTGTGGGTGTATGTAGGAGCAGATGGTGTGGGTGTAGGGGCACATGTTGGTGTGAGTGTAGGGGCACATGTTGGTGTGGGTGTAGGGGCACATGTTGGTGTGTGTGTATGTAGGAGCAGATGGTGTGGGTGTAGCTGTACGTGTTGGTGTGTTAGTGTGGGTGTAGGGGCACATGTTGGTGTGGGTGTATGTAGGAGCAGATGGTGTGGGTGTATGTAGGAGCAGATGGTGTGGGTGTAGCTGTACGTGTTGGTGTGGGTGTATTTAAGAGCAGATATTGTGGGTGTAGCTGTACGTGTTGGTGTGTTGGTGTGGGTGTAGGGGCACATGTAGGTGTGGGTGTAGGGGCACATGTAGGTGTGGGTGTAGCTGTATGTGTTGGTGTGTTGGTGTGGGTGTAGGGGCACATGTAGGTGTGGGTGTAGGGGCACATGTAGGTGTGGGTGTAGCTGTATGTGTTGGTGTGTAGGTGTGGGTGTAGGGGCACATGTAGGTGTGGGTGTAGCTGTACATGTTGGTGTGGGTGTAGGGGCACATGTTGGTGTGGGTGTAGCTGTACATGTTGGTATGGGTGTAGGGGCACATGTTGGTGTGGGTGTATGTAGGAGTAGATGGTGTGGGTGTAGCTGTACATGTTGGTGTGGGTGTAGGGGCACATGTTGGTGTGGGTGTATGTAGGAGTAGATGGTGTGGGTGTATGTAGGAGCAGATGGTGTGGGTGTAGCTGTACGTGTTGGTATCGGTGTAGGAGCAGATGGTGTGGGTGTAGGGGCACATGTTGGTGTGGGTGTAGAGGCACATGTTGGTGTGGGTGTAAGGGCACATGTTGGTGTGGGTGTATGTAGGAGCAGATGGTGTGGGTGTAGGGGCACATGTTGGTGTGAGTGTAGGGGCACATGTTGGTGTGGGTGTAGGGGCACATGTTGGTGTGTGTGTATGTAGGAGCAGATGGTGTGGGTGTAGCTGTACGTGTTGGTGTGTTAGTGTGGGTGTAGGGGCACATGTTGGTGTGGGTGTATGTAGGAGCAGATGGTGTGGGTGTATGTAGGAGCAGATGGTGTGGGTGTAGCTGTACGTGTTGGTGTGGGTGTATTTAAGAGCAGATATTGTGGGTGTAGCTGTACGTGTTGGTGTGTTGGTGTGGGTGTAGGGGCACATGTAGGTGTGGGTGTAGGGGCACATGTAGGTGTGGGTGTAGCTGTATGTGTTGGTGTGTTGGTGTGGGTGTAGGGGCACATGTAGGTGTGGGTGTAGGGGCACATGTAGGTGTGGGTGTAGCTGTATGTGTTGGTGTGTAGGTGTGGGTGTAGGGGCACATGTAGGTGTGGGTGTAGCTGTACATGTTGGTGTGGGTGTAGGGGCACATGTTGGTGTGGGTGTAGCTGTACATGTTGGTATGGGTGTAGGGGCACATGTTGGTGTGGGTGTATGTAGGAGTAGATGGTGTGGGTGTAGCTGTACATGTTGGTGTGGGTGTAGGGGCACATGTTGGTGTGGGTGTATGTAGGAGTAGATGGTGTGGGTGTATGTAGGAGCAGATGGTGTGGGTGTAGCTGTACGTGTTGGTATCGGTGTAGGAGCAGATGGTGTGGGTGTAGGGGCACATGTTGGTGTGGGTGTAGAGGCACATGTTGGTGTGGGTGTAAGGGCACATGTTGGTGTGGGTGTATGTAGGAGCAGATGGTGTGGGTGTATTTAGGAGCAGATGGTGTGGGTGTATTTAAGAGCAGATGGTGTGGGTGTATTTAGGAGCAGATGGTGTGGGTGTAGCTGTACATGCAGGTGTGGGTGTAGGGGCCCATGTTGGTGTGGGTGTAGCTGTACGTGTTGGTGTGGGTGTATGTAGGAGCAGATGGTGTGGGTGTATTTAGGAGCAGATGGTGTGGGTGTAGCTGTACGTGTTGGTGTGTTGGTGTGGGTGTAGGGGCACATGTGGGTGTAGGGGCACATGTTGGTGTGGGTGTAGGGCACATGTGGGTGTAGGTGTTACTGTGGGTGCAGGTGTGTGTATACATGTTGTTGTGGGTGTACGTTTTGGTGCAGGGGCAAGTGTTGGTGTACTGGCACGTGTTGGTCTTGGTGTAGGGGCACGTATTGGTGTAGGGGCACATTTTGGTCTTGGTGTAGGAGTGCATATTGGTGTAGGGGCATGTGTTGGTCTTGGTGTAGGGGCTTGTGTTGGTGTAGGGGCACTTGTTGGTCTTGGTATAGGGGCACGTGTTGGTCTTGGTGTAGGGGCATATGTTGGTGTTGGGGCACATGTTGGTGTAGGGGCATGTGTTGGTGTAAGGGCACATGTTGGTGTGGGTGTAAGAGCACATGTTGGTTTTGGTGTTGGTGGAGGGGCATGTGTTGGTCTTGGTGTAGGGGCACGTGTTGGTGTAGGGGCACGTGTTGGTCTTGGTGTATGGGCACGTGTTGATGTTGGTGAACGTGTTGGGGGAGGTGAACGTGTTGGTGTAGAGGCACATGTTGGTGTAGGTGAATGTGTTGGTGTTGGTGTAGGGGCAAATATTGGTGTAGGGGCAGATATTGGTGCTGCTGTATGGGAATGTGTTGGTGTGAACGTGTTGGTGTAGGTGAACATGTTGGTATAGGTGAACATGTTGGTATAGGTGAACATGTTGGTATAGGTGAACATGTTGTATAGGTGAACATGTTGGGTAGGTGAACATGTTGGTATAGGTGAACATGTTGGTATAGGTGAACATGTTGGGTAGGTGAACATGTTGGTATAGGTGAATGTGTTGGTCTAGGTGAACATGTTGGTATAGGTGAACATGTTGGTATAGGTGAACATGTTGGTATAGGTGAACATGTTGGTATAGGTGAACGTGTTGGTCTAGGTGAACGTGTTGGTCTAGGTGAACGTGTTGGTCTAGGTGAACATGTTGGTATAGGTGAACGTGTTGGTATAGGTGAACGTGTTGGTCTAGGTGAACGTGTTGGTCTAGGTGAACATGTTGGTATAGGTGAACATGTTGGTATAGGTGAACATGTTGGGTAGGTGAACATGTTGGTATAGGTGAACATGTTGGTATAGGTGAACATGTTGGTATAGGTGAACATGTTGGTATAGGTGAACATGTTGGTATAGGTGAACGTGTTGGTATAGGTGAACATGTTGGTATAGGTGAACATGTTGGTATAGGTGAACATGTTGGTATAGGTGAACATATTGGTATAGGTGAACATGTTGGTATAGGTGAACATGTTGGTAGGTGAATGTGTTGGTGTAGCTGAACATGTTGGGTAGGTGAACATGTTGGTATAGGTGAACATGTTGGTATAGGTGAACATGTTGGTATAGGTGAACGTGTTGGTATAGGTGAACATGTTGGTATAGGTGAACATGTTGGTATAGGTGAACATGTTGGTATAGGTGAACATATTGGTATAGGTGAACATGTTGGGTGGGTGAACATGTTGGTATAGGTGAACATGTTGGTAGGTGAATGTGTTGGTGTAGGTGCACGTGTTGGTGAACGTGTTGGTGTAAGGGCACGTGTTGGTGCAGTGTAGCGGAACATGTTGATGTATGTGTAGGGGTAGCTATAGATAGAGACCTCGCTCGAAAACCCCTTGTTGGTTAGGGCGTGCTGCCTAGGGAGTGGGTATATGGACAGAAAATGAGTGTATCTAGAGAGGTACACAGAATAGAATCCCTTTGTAGGCGCACCGCAGACCGTTATGGAATAAATGTGGTCAGGGGAAAAAAAGTGTGTATAGCAAAATAATAAATGTTTTTAATCAAATTTGTGATTGTGCAATAAAAATAGCAAATAATAAAAAACTAGTATTTACTATGTTAAAAGACACTAGTTATGTCACAGAAATAGGTCCAGAGGAATTATTCTGGGCCCTCCAGCAGGTATAGCTAATGTTAATTCACTGTGGTGCCTTAAATGTTAAGCATATCTCAGAGGTATATCAAGGTAAATCAGTGTATATCCTGTAGTGGATGTTGGCCACATTAGCTATACCTGCTGGAGGGCCCAGAATAATTCCTCTGGACCTATTTCTGTGACATAACTAGTGTCTTTTAACATAGTAAATACTAGTTTTTTATTATTTGCTATTTTTATTGCACAATCACAAATTTGATTAAAAACATTTATTATTTTGTTAAACACACTTTTTTTCCCCTGACCACATTTATTCCATAACGGTCTGCGGTGCGCCTATAAAGGGATTCAATTCTGTGTACCTCTCTAGATACACTCATTTTCTGTATGTGTAGGGGCACATATTGCTGCTGCAGTATGGGAATGTGTTGATGTAGGTGAATGTTTTTCTGTAGGGGCACATGTTGGTGTAGGTGAACATGTTGGTGTAGGTGAACATGTGGTGTAGGTTCAGGGGCACGTGTTGGTGTAGGTGAACGTGTTGGTGGAGGGGCATGTGTTGGTGTATGTGTAGGGGCTCATATTGGTGCTGCTGTATGTTAACGTGTTGGTGAATGTTTTGGTGTAGGGCACATGTTGGTGTGGGTGAACGTATTGGTGTAGGTGAACGTATTGGGGTAGGCGCACGTGTTGTAGGCACGCGTTGGTGTAGGTAAACATATTGGGGAAGGGGCACGTGTTGGTGTAGGGGCACGTGTTGGTGTAGGTGAACGTATTGGGGTAGGGGCACGCGTTGGTGTAGGTGAACGTATTGGGGTAGGGGCACGCGTTGGTGTAGGTGAACGTATTGGGGTAGCGGCACGCGTTGGTGTAGGTGAACGTATTGGGGTAGGGGCACGCGTTGGTGTAGGTGAACGTATTGGGGTAGGGGCACGCGTTGGTGTAGCAGCACGTGTTGAACATAATTGTAGCTGACTGGCACATATGTTGTTACTGTAGTTAGACACGTTGTATATAATGTAGATTAATATGTTTCAGAGGTCTGGCACAGTGGCTAAAGGACAGAAGAGTAACAGACCCAGGTACACGGGTAAGGACCTGAAAAGTAGCGCTGAGACATGATGCACGTTACTCTTGTGGGAAGGAAACAACTTGACTTGATCCCCTTCTTTGTGAGGGAGAGACTCGAGCCTGTATCATTGTGCATGCATTAGTAGCACTGTACAAGTATTACAGTATGTTTACTGTAACTCACAAGCTCTCTAAGTTATGGGCTCTCTCTGCTTTCAGACTCCTCTCCTGCTTACCCCGAGTTCTCTTCCTCCTTCTATCCATTTCTGGAGCACACTGAGTCCTATCGCTCCTCGGAGCCCTGCCAAGCTCTCCTTCCAGGTGAGATGCCAAGAGGAAGGTGCCACCCTCCCCATGTGTTTCATCTTCCGGTCCGTAGAGAGAGCTCTCGTCCAGCATCTACAAGTGTAAGATGAAAGGATTCATCATTTCATTTACCTTTAGGAGGCTGACCTGAAGCAGTGTGAATGCAAGGTTACTGCCCTAGGAGCGTGATGTATGCAGACTCTTGTCAGTGTTGTTTAGAGATGAGTGCAAGGCACCACCCTGCAGGTTCCCCTGGCAGTTAAAGGTTAAAATCATGCATAAAATGTCATTTTTTTATTTGCTGAAGTTTCACATTTGGGATTGGAAATCAAAGTGCACAAAATACATATACATATACATATACAGGCATACCCCGCATTAACGTACGCAATGGGACCGGAGCATGTATGTAAAGCGAAAATGTACTTAAAGTGAAGCACTACCTTTTTCCCACTTATCGATGCATGTACTGTACTGCAATCGTCATATACGTGCATAACTGATGTAAATAACGCGTTTGCAACTGGCTCTATAGTCTCCCAGCTTCAGAACAGGTAGGAGCCGGTGGTAGGAGCCGGTATTGCTGTTCAGGACGTGCTGACAGGCGCATGTGTGAGCTGCCGTTTGCCTATTGGGCGATATGTCCTTACTCGCGAGTGTACTTAAAGTGAGTGTCCTTAAAGCGGGGTATGCCTGTACATATACATATACATATGCCTGTACATATACATATACATATACATATACATATACATATACATATACATATACATACTGAGTTGAGTTATGGTGAGTAAAAAAAGTGACAAAAACCCTCCACAGCAAAGCAAATATGCAAATGTAAATACAACTGTATGCTCATCTGCATGTCTTAGGCAGGTCTGCAACCCCGCCTTTCACCATTATCACCCAGCACATAGCACTTCCACTGCAGCAGGGGATTCTGGGAAATGACATGCAAATGAGCACACAGTGCCACCTTTTGCTTCAAAACCAGTGCTGTGTGCTGGGTGATAATGCATGCAAATGAGTACACAGTAATATTTCCATTTGCTATATGCTTTACTGTGGGGGGGTTTTGTCACTTTTTTTTACCCACCATAACTTGACTAGTATATATATATATACAGTGTTCGACAAACCTATACATTTGCTCGCCCCGGGCGAGTGGATTTAACCCCGGGCGAGTAAATATTGGCCCAAGCAGCACACGTTTGGTACTAGGTGGCGAGTAGATTTTTTGCTGATTTGTCAACCACTGTATATATATATATATCAAACACACAAAAGTTAGTTGCTCAACACTAAATATAAGTGGTTAAATCAGGCCCAAAATAACACTGACTGATTGGGTATAAAGAAATATACACCCAAAAAGGCTGGAGTAAAATAAAGGTAACCTGATGGTGCTGGGGGATAAATATATATATAGAACACACAATGAAAAAGGACAAAGACAATCCCCTAAAATAGCACTCTGAAATATACCACAAAAATAATTAATAAGAATATAGAAAAAAGACCCGGACGCTCTGCCAAAGTAGAAAAATGAACAAGATTTTATTAATGCAACAGCAAGACACACTAACTTAAAAACATGAACATGCTAATGACAGCTAAGAATATGTGGGCAGAGACTCTCTAAAGTACTATCATTTGATCCAAAAGCTGAAGATGTGTCTAAATAATGAAAACTATGATATAAATTGACACAAAAAAACCTAAATGGAACAAAAAAGGAAAAAAATATATAATTTAACCCTTAAAGCTAAAAGAAAACCTTGCTACAAAAAATATAAAATGTAACTAAGGGCATAGGGAAAAGTATGCAATCAATAACCTTATATACCACAAAGTGTATATAAGCAAAAAATATAACTTCTAGCCAAGGGGAAAACACAGGGGAGAAAGAAAAAAGAAATAACCAAACTCATACCCTGAGCAGCAAATCCAAAAAAATATATAAATAATTAGTACTCAGGCAGCATAGAAACTAAGGATGACTATGGTATAAATACATGAGCAAACAGGAACATAATTGCATGATATTGAAAGAGACCACGAGGACCAATAATGCCAAACAGCAAGAGAGATAATACTCAGCTGTCGCTAGATAGCGGGAGGGATCAGTCCTCAGTAGTTGAGTTCCAGTGTATGCTCGTATAAAATCAATGAAAGTCCATAGTTGCTGCATTGAGCAGTACAGAGTCACGCCAAAAAAGTCACATATAGCTGTCTATTGCAAACACTCAACGCGTTTCACCCGTCGGTGGGCTTCTTCCCGGAGTGATTTTTTCTATATTCTTATTAATTATTTTTGTGGTATATTTCAGAGTGCTATTTTAGGGGATTGTCTTTGTCCTTTTTCATTGTGTGTTCTATATATATATATTTATCCCCCAGCACCATCAGGTTACCTTTATTTTACTCCATTTTACTCCATATATATATAAATAAAAATAAAAAACAGCGCTATAATGAACACAATCTAATAAAAATTACTCTAAAAGGACTTAAATATAACAGAAGGAACCTATAACACACTAATCCTGTAAATAGAGAAATACCTGAACACAATAAAATATACTCAGTCCTTGTATAAAGTCCAAGCAAGAAATAAAAGATAAATGTTCCAAAGTGGAGATTTGGGAGATCCTGGCAGCCTTCTCCACAAGGGAAACTGATCCCAGATATAATCTGTGAAAAGATAAAAGGGAAGGGTTGTTTGTGAGTTGAACCACAATTGATTTTATTAGTGTAATAAATTGTTCAAGCAGTATTACACTAGTAGAGCACGCCTCTCTTTTCCCTTCATATATATATAGATATTAAGAGAGATATATATATATATGAAGGGAAAAGAGAGGCGTGCTCTACTAGTGTAATACTGCTTGAACAATTTATTATATATATATATGTGTGATAGAAAATAGTGATAGAAAATCACTAGCACTCCTATATAGATGTTAATGATTACCTGGTGCACGTCCCATAAAGTCAAGTAGAGGTATACATTACCAGAGGCGGCAAGGAGGCGACAGCCCTCAGAGGGTGAATATCCCCCAGAGGGATCGAAACGTTGGAGCTTTGTGATATGCTTAATACATAAGTTTTGATATTCACCCTCTGAGTGCTGTCGCCTCCTTGCCGCTTCTGGTAATGTATACATATATATATATATATATATATATATATCTTATTATATCTAAGGCAATGTTTTTCAACCAGGGTTCCTACGAACCCTTGGGTTCCCCAGTCATCCCTAAAAGGTTAAAGAGAAAAACCGACTGAAGAGCGGAAAGGTAAACACCTGCTTTCTGAGGCAGCGGCATCAACCATTTCTATTTATCCCTAAAAGGTTCCCTACAATTTTCTGGTCAATTGGAAATGATATCAATTACAGAAGAATTCACAATGCATCTGATCACAGAGTTTCTATTAGAGAGGGTTGGGGTTCCTTACAATGCCTCTGATCTCAGATGCGCTATTAGAGAGGGTTGGGGTTCCTTACAATGCATCTGATCTCAGACGCGCTATTAAAGAGGGTTGGGGTTCCTTACAATGCATCTAATCTCAGACACGCTATTAGAGAGAGTTGGGGTTCCTTACAATGCCTCTAATCTCAGACGCGCTATTAGAGAGAGTTGGGGTTCCTTACAATGCCTCTAATCTCAGACACGCTATTAGAGAGAGTTGGGGTTCCTTACAATGCCTCTAATCTCAGACGCGCTATTAGAGAGAGTTGGAGTTCCTTACAATGCCTCTAATCTCAGACACGCTATTAAAGAGAGTTGGGGTTCCTTACAATGCCTCTAATCTCAGACTCGCTATTAGAGAGAGTTGGGGTTCCTTACAATGCCTCTAATCTCAGACACGCTATTAGAGAGGGTCTGGGTTCCTTACAATGCCTCTGATCTCAGACGCGCTATTAGAGAGGATTGGGGTTCCTTACAATGCCTCTAATCTCAGACACGCTATTAGAGAGAGTTGGGGTTCCTTACAATGCCTCTGATCTCAGACGCGCTATTAGAGAGTCCTGGGGATGCCTCAGAATTTCACGTTGGGTTCGTTAACCATAAAAAGCTTGGAATCCACTGATTTAAGGTGACAGGGTGAATGTTATAATCTCCTGTCAATTTTTTAAATGTAAAATTGAATTATTTTATTGATGGTACTTTAGTAAGTTCTTATTTCTGTTTGTGGGCTTAGAGGGAATGTCAATAATTTGTATCCCCCTTGTTATTGCACCAGTGAATTTCTCCAAACGGTCACACTTATTCCCTCTCATTTCAGTTCCCAACAAATGGAAGTAACCAGATTCACATCCCAACTCTCAGTGTGGATGGACTTTCTACTCCTGTCGTTCTCTCCCCTGGACCACAGAAGCCATAACGAATCCACAGAGCTGTGACACCCGCCAGTTCTACGCTGAGTAGGCAGATCAATGTCTTACTGTCCTCTCACAAGTCCTCTCACTGCTTCTACGGGTTCTAAGAGCAAAGGGTGAAGGATCCTGAGATTTGAGCAGGTCTACTTTCTATGAGGAGCTGTAATTTTGTGCTGGTGACTGGTGGGGCCCTTCCCGGCATCCTGTGTAGTCCAGTTCCTCTGGGTCCCATCAGGTAAAGGCATGTTTGGAATTGAAGTGGAAATTCAGGGCCTGGTTTGATCTGCAGGAGACGATATCTGACTGTGGAATTGGCATCCTGAATAATAAGCAGCTATTGTAACTTATCAGATCCAAGTCTGAGAACAAGAGGAGTTCAGTGATAAGCACATGCACTTTTAGTTTGATGGAAACATTATATTATGTTGGCCAAATATCACTCCCACCTTTAGTGTGGGAGTTGTGAAAATGGGGAAAGGAAGGGAGGGGATATAAAGGGACAGGAGGAGGTGGTATAAAGGGACAGTATAGGGACAGGGGGAGGTAGTATAAAGGGACAGTATAGGGACAGGGGGAGGTGGTATAAAGGGACAGTATAGGGACAGGAGGAGGTGGTATAAAGGGACAGTATAGGGACAGGAGGAGCTGGTATAAAGGGACAGTATAGGGACAGGGGGAGGTGGTATAAAGGGACAGTATAGGGACAGGGGGAGGTGGTATAAAGGGACAGTATATTTATTTATAAAATATTTTACCAGGAAGTAATACATTGAGAGTTACCGCTCGTTTTCAAGTATATCCTGGGCACAGAGTAAAACAAATAATACATGGTTACAAGTACAGTTACATAAATGAACAGGGTATACATTATATACAAGACATTGCGTGCACAGTTAAAGAAAATATATATTATGAGCGTATGAAACAGTTACAGACCAGATTAAAGTGTGAGACAGCCTTAGATTTGAAAGAACTTAAACTGGTGGTGGATATGAGAGTCTCTGGTAGGTTGTTCCAGTTTTGGGGTGCACGGAAGGAGAAGGAGGAACATCCGGATACTTTTTTGAGCCTTGGGACCATGAATAGTCCTTTGGAGTCTGATCTCAGGTGATAAGTGCTGCAAGTGGTAGGGGTGAGGAGCTTGTTCAGGTAGCTGGGTAGCTTGCCCATGAAGAATTTAAAGGCAAGATAGGAAAGATGAACTTTGCGCCTAGACTCTAGTGATGACCAATCTAGTTCTTTGAGCATTTCGCAGTGATGTGTGTTGTAGTTGCGTTGGAGAACAAAACAACAAATTGAATTGTAGAGGGTGTCAAGTTTGCTAAGGTGGGTTTGAGGAGCCGAGCCATATACTATGTCTCCATAGTCAATAATTGGCATTAGCATCTGCTGTGCGATACGCTTTCTGACCAGGAGACTTAGGGAGGATTTGTTCCTGTAAAGTACCCCTAGTTTGGCATAGGTCTTGGTTGTCAGGGTATCAATGTGCATCCCGAATGTTAAGTGGGAGTCAAACCATAAGCCCAGGTATTTAAAACTAGTGACAGGTGTTAGAGTGGTGTTAGCGTTGGTTTGAATCAGGAGCTCAGTCACTGGAAGCTTTACAAATTTAGTCTTGGTCCCAAATACCATTGTTACAGTCTTGTCAGTGTTTAAAAAACAGTTTGTTTTGGGAAATCCAGTTTTCGAGTCTCAAAAAGTCAGACTGAAGTATGTGTTGAAGGTCAGAGAGGCTATGGCTGTGTGCATACAGGATTGTGTCATCTGCATACATGTGTATTGAGGCTTCCTTACAAGCTGTGGGAAGATCATTAATGAACACTGAGAAGAGTAGGGGCCCCAGAACAGAGCCTTGCGGGACACCACAGGTGATATCCAGGGGGTTGGAGTTAGAGCCTGAGATGGACACATGTTGGGATCTTCCTGATAGGTAGGACTGAAACCAGTTTAAAGCATGTTTCCCTATTCCAGAGCTCTGGAGTTTGTTAAGCAGGATAGCATGATCAACTGTGTCAAAAGCCTTTGCAAAATCTAGGAATACTGCCCCAGTGAGTTGTCCCCGTTCCATTCCACACTGGATTTCATTGCAAACTTTTAGCAGGGTAGTTATGGTGGAGTGTTTGGGACGAAAGCCAGATTGGAATTGGCTAGGGAAATTTGTCTTGGTGTAGAAATCGCTTAATTGGGAGTGGACACATTTTCCCATGACTTTGGATAGAATTGGGAGCAGTGAGATTGGCCTGTAGTTTGAGACAGTGTTTTTGTCCCCACTTTTGAAGATTGGGACAACTCTGGCAGTTTTCCAGGTCTTAGGGATATGGCCTGCAGACAGGATAGAGTTGACTATGGACGCAATTGGTTTGGCAATGGCTGGGGCACCAAGTCGTAGGAACCTAGATTGTAGTAAGTCGGGTCCACATTGGCTGCTTAGTTTTAGTTTGAGGAGCGCTTGTATAATCTCCTCTTCAGATACTGGGCCAAATTGAAAATTGTGGGCAGTGTTGGGAGGGGGTGGGGCTATGTGGGCACTCCCAGGATAAGATTCATGTTTGGGGTTTGTGCTGCGTTTTGCTAATAAGTTAGTGGCACACCCCACAAAGTAATCATTGAATGCATTTGCAATGTCAGTGGGGTTTGTCGGAGTAATATCCCCCTTAGTGATATTACTTGGTTGTTGATGGTTAGGAGGCTGGAATATATTGTTGATAACCTTCCAGAAGTTAGCTGGGTTTGATGTATTCTGGTGGAGATTGTCAGAGTAATATTGTGCTTTTGCATGCCTTGTTTGCCTTGTGCACATGTTCCTCATGCATCTGTAGTGATTGAGATCCTTGGTAGTGCCAGTTACTTTGTAGCTTTTCCACAAGGCATCCCTGAACTGGTAGAGTGCTATAAGGTCAGGTGTAACCCATGGAAGGTGGGCCCCCCGTACCCTTATTTTGCGTAGTGGAGCATGGGTATCGCAGAGTTTTAAGAACTCTGATTGGAAATAGTCAAGCGCAGAATCAGGGTTGGGAATTAAATCGATTCTGTGCCATGGGCAGTTGGTAAGGTCATCCAGAAACTGTTGTGGGTTAAAGTTTTTAAATGTTCTAGTGAGGAGAACTTTAGGGCTTGAATGGGGCGGTTTAATTTTCCTTACACAGTACACTATTGCATGGTCACTGAAAATATCAGGAAGGATGCCAGAGGATTGGATTCTGCTGGGGTTTGAGGAGAGAATCCAGTCTAGCAAGGAATGGTTATGCGACTTCAGGTTTATCCGTGTGGGTTGGGAAATGAGTTGCGATAGGTTAAGTGACTTGAGTTGTATCTGGATTTTGTGGTTTTTAGGGTCAAGCCAATTGAAGTTGAAATCCCCAAGAACTAGCAGCTCACTCTTCTCATTCAGAGAGGAAATGGAGCCAAGAAATTGGGTGATATCAGTCAGGGATTGTAGAGGGGCTTTAGGGGGGCGGTAGATGCCAGCGAGCAAGATGGGCTTAGAAAAGGGGAGGCAGATTTTGCAAACTAGAATTTCAAAAGAGGGTGGGCTTGGTGGGCAATGTAACAGTGTAAATTGTAATGTGTCTGCAATATAAAATAACACCCCTCCTCCTCTCTTTGACCTATCTCTCCTAAAAATGGAGTATCCCTGAATGGCAATATTTGCATCAGGGGTTTTAGGGGATAGCCATGTTTCTGTAAGAACGATGGCTTTGGGTGTATGCATAAGGCACCATGCCCTTAGTTCGTCCAGTTTGGGCAGCAGGCTCCGGATGTTTATATGGGCGACAGATAGGCCTTTTTGGAATTTAAAGGTGGAATTCTCAGGGGCATGGGACAGAGCTGAAATGGGAGGACCTGGGTTAGGTTCAATATGACATGCTAAAGAGAGTAACAGTATGAGTAGAAATTTGGGTAGTTGTTTGCAAGTTGTAAATTTGTGGTGTTTGCCATTAGAGTGAGCAGTGGTTGGTGTGCTGGTTTTTAGAGTTCTCCACCAACATTCAGTAGATAGTGCAAGGCTTTTGAGTAGTCCAGGGTGTATGTTGATGCTGGGTGTGGGCCAGGATGGAGGAGTTTGTAGTGGGTAGAGGGAGTAACATCTCCATGAGGCCAGGAGAAAGAAAAAAGTTAAAATACATAGCAGGTTCATGATGGCAGAGGTAGGCAGTGCTGCAAGGAGCTGTTGTGAGCAGAGTGAGTGTGAGCAGACTAAACAGCAGGTGTGTGCCTGTTCCTTGTCAAATGTTTAGCTGTATTGCAATGCTAGAGTCAGTTCAGGGTTTCAGTGTATTGTGCAGTCAGTTTTGGGAGAGACTGCAGTAAATAAGTTGTAAAGGGGTGGGGGGTTGAAATAGGCAGGTTAGCAAGCTTGGGATCATAGTGAGATCTGAATAGCTTACCGTTTGTTGTCTTGAGTAAAAGAGTTTGCAGTAGATCCAGTCCCCAGTCACCTCTAGTCACACTGTAGTCTAACTGTATTTATCACTTAAAAAGCTCACTTTAAATGCCTCACTGTCTAATGCCTAATGCAGTTCCTGCAAAGATGCAGGAAATGTGTTAGTATTATACAGATAAAAGCAGTCACATGACCCTCCCCCTCCCCAATAAATCAGCTTGTTCCAGTTGGTCATTTAACAGCACAGAGTTAAGAGGGGGAAAAAAATACTTTTTAAATTCAAACATACTAACTTATATCAATTCTACAAGGCCAGAGTCAGTCTGTCTTTTACACAGGATTTGCACATCAGGAACATACTTATATCAATTCTACAAGGCCAGAGTCAGTCTGCCTTTTACACAGGATTTTCACATCAGGAACATACTTATATCAATTCTACAAGGCCAGAGTCAGTCTGTCTTTTACACAGGATTTGCACATCAGGAACATACCTGTGAAGAGAATGCAATTAGATCCATGTCATATCAGCTGAGGTTATTGGTCTTGCATGAAGAAAGTGAGTATATTAACTGTAGTCTAACTGTATTTATCACTTAAAAAGCTCACTTTAAATGCCTCACTGTCTAATGCCTAAGGACATGTATAGGGATAGGGGGAGGTGGTATAAAGGGACAGTATAGGGAAGGGAGGAGGTTGTATAAAGGGACAGTGTAGGGACAGGAGGAGATGGTATAAAGGGACAGGAGGAGGTGGTATAAAGGGATAGTATAGGGACAGGAGGAGCTGGTATAAAGGGACAGTATAGGGACAGGAGGAGCTGGTATAAAGGGACAGTATAGGGACAGGAGGAGCTGGTATAAAGGGACACTATAGGGACTGGGGGAGGTGGTATAGAGGGACAGGGGGAGGTGGTATAAAGGGACAGTATAGGGACAGGAGGAGGTGGTATAAAGGGACAGTATAGGGACAGGAGGAGCTGGTATAAAGGGACATTATGGGGTTGGAGCATCTTGTGTTTTAGGGACAGCATTGTCACTGATGATACTTCAACTCTTATTGTCTGTCCATTTCTCTAGGGCAATGAATGAATCAGGGACACGTTCACCTGCACCAGGATTTTCTAAGCTTCTCTTGTAGAATGGTTATTTCTGCTACCTGGATATGTTTAAACATTGGACTTTTTTGCATGGCCTATATGGCCTTTTCTTTAGGATGATAACATTATTGGTAGAAATATGTCACCCCAGTAGGTGGCTTCCTCTCATGTTCCTGTTTTTTACTTCATTTCCTGAAGGTTTAGAGGGGACCCTTTTACCCTTTTTTTCCTGCTCAGTAACTCCGGACAGCAGGAAATCATTAACAAAAGTTCAGTCAGAGGCATTGTTTGGAATGAAATGTTTACATGGCAAGTTCAAGAAAGAGGATTGCGACATGAGACATGGGTCTTCTGTTCATTTCTGGATATAGAACAATGACTAGTGGGATTCATAGTGGGATATAAAGGGAAATGTATAGAGTATTACAGAGACAATGGGAACCAGAGGTGAATTGTTAAAAACAGATAGTATTTAGGGCAGTCCAAAAAACAAACAAAGCTTCCAACAGCCAAACAGGTCGAGGCATTTCAACATGGCAGCACTGTCACTGGAGAGAAGGAAATAGACAGAACATTGTTAACATGGACTGATATGAAAGAACAATCTAAGACTAATCCCAGCTGGATAAAAGAAGATGGCTCCATGCGAGATGCCAGACAATGGCTCCCAGCTGGGTGAGAGAAGATAGCTCCCAGCTGGGTGAGAGAAGATGGCTCCCAGCTGGGTGAGAGAAGATAGCTCCCAGCTGGGTGAGAGAAGATGGCTCCCAGCTGGGTGAGAGAAGATGGCTCCCAGCTGGGTGAGAGAAGATGGCTCCCAGCTGGGTGAGAGAAGATGGCTCCCAGCTGGGTGAGAGAAGATGGCTCCCAGCTGAGTGAGACAAGATAGCTCCCAGCTGGGTGAGAGAAGATAGCTCCCAGCTGGGTGAGAGAAGATAGCTCCCAGCTGGATGAGAGAAGATAGCTCCCAGCTGGGTGAGAGAAGATGGCTCCCAGCTGGGTGAGAGAAGATGGCTCCCAGCTGGGTGAGAGAAGATAGCTCCCAGCTGGGTGAGAGAAGATAGTTCCCAGCTGGGTGAGAGAAGATAGTTCCTAGCTGGATGAGAGAAGATAGCTCCCAGCTGGATGAGAGAAGATAGCTCCCAGCTGGATGAGAGAAGATAGCTCCCAGCTGGGTGAGAGAATATGGCTCCCAGCTGGATGAGAGAAGATAGCTCCCAGCTGGGTGAGAGAAGATAGTTCCCAGCTGGGTGAGAGAAGATAGTTCCTAGCTGGATGAGAGAAGATAGCTCCCAGCTGGGTGAGAGAAGATAGCTCCCAGCTGGGTGAGAGAAGATAGCTCCCAGCTGGGTGAGAGAAGATAGCTCCCAGCTGGATGAGACAACCTAAATGAAACAAAAAAAATTGCCTTTTTGTGGAATTCTGGAATTTTCTTTTCTGAAGTTCATATAATACCTAACGGATGGGAGGTTCTCCATGTATTCTACTTCTAGAAAGCCTCACATTAAATTCTGCATTCCTGTAGTGGGGAAACCTTCCGTTATTGTCACGGTGACTCCAGAACACACAGATTCATTATCTTTTGTATATTGTAGGATGTTTTAATATCACCTCTCATTTCTAAGAGCAGCACAAGGATCAGGCCACCTCTCCCGAGGAGAAAAGGAGCAAATTCAGCCTTTTATTTCATTCTCTCTCTCTGGGATGCTGTTGTCAACTTTCATTATTGGTTCGATCTTTACCTTTCTTTTTAATTTCTCTATCTTCACTTTTACAATCTTCAAATCTTTCATCCAATGCACCTTGTTCTGCTCTTCGTTCTCTAGCCCTCTCTACTGACTGTTTTCTTTACCCCACTTACCAGCTCTGTCCACCTGTTTCCTTTTTCAGTCCATCCTGGGAAGGACAGCGATTTATCGAGATTACACTGAGTGTGAGTGGCCCAGGCAGGAATTGAACCTGCACGATTGGCGCCTTAACCACTGCACCAGGTCCCCTACCCTTGTTAGCTCGGATCTTAGTGGAACAATGGGGCAAGGGATGGGACAATGAGTAAACTTGGGATATACAGAGATTTATTTATATATATATATAGGCACCCCCCCACCTCATGTGTCTTGCCTAAACCACCAAAATATAACTCAAATAACATTATGCTGAAATCATGATGAGACACTCAATAAAATAAACGTTTGAAAGAATATAACAGCATTTCTATGCAGATGATTTGATATTATAAATACATATACAAAGACATATACATACAACTATCAATACAAGCTGAATAGCAATACATGTGAATCCAATCCCAATATACTCGGGAGGAGAAGAGTCCCTGGTGGCAGTCTTCCAAAATATGGTATGGGACTATAGTAAGAGTCTATTACCCAGTGGGGGGACACTGTACATATAATGCATAGAAAAAAGGGGAGATGGCAGTAATCATAATTACATAAAAGCAGACCAATCATTATAAGACCCAAAAATAAGACATGTTGAATTCATCGGTTCTAGCCACTTACGTCTTTCCCAAGCAAGTGAATATAAGCAAGGTCCATCTTTAATGCACCAACCAGTCTGCAGTCTAGACAGTAACGGCAAAGTCGAACAACACAGTCTTCACGTGACAATGGTTTAGGTGAAACACATGATGAGTGTAAAGGTGTAGTTAAGGATTGAGTTATCACAATCTCACCCTAGTCCTCATCTATAGGATAGATACTGTATAATCAGTTACTTCTCATATGCCATCGCCTCTCCTCTGCGTGAGACTCGCAGACACCAAGAACCTAACTCCATTGCCTCTCCTCTGTGTGGGACTCACAGACATCAAGAACCCAACTCCATCGCCTGACTGATTCTACAGTATGTATCTTACAGATGAGGACTACAGCTATGGTGAGATCGTAATAATTACATTCTTTACCACCCTCCCCTCCCCCTTTACACTCCACATTTTATGAAATTCTGCAGGAATAATATCGAGTGTATATATATAAATAAAATACAAAAGCACACACTATAACTGAGGAACTCACGAGATACTGTGTTATTCATCACTGAAGGACTACAACAGGGGTGGGGAACCTTTTTTCTGCCAAGGGCCATTTGGATATTTATAAAACATCGTTCGCAGGCCATACAGACACAGACAGGCAGGCACACGGCAGGCACACGGCAGGCACACAGAACCCCGCCCCCCTACCTCTGATAGTTGCTGCTGCTGCTGGGGGGATCGTGTAGGGCGGATGCTGGGGTAAGTGCGGGGGAACGGCTGGAGAAGCGTAGGGAATGCTCCGGGTGGAGTACGGTGGCTGCTGGGGATCGTGTAGGGCTGCCGGCGCCTCACCACCTCCTCCCGATCGGGCGCGCGGCGGCCATTTTTTTTTAAATTAGCGCGACCCCGGTTATAGCAGTTGCCTTAGCAGGGCCAGACCAAATGATTTCGATGGCCTTATAATGCCCTCGGGCCTGACGTTCCCCACCCCTGGACTACAATATTATACTATCTTACTGTAAACAGTCCAGAAGATTGTGTTCATTATATTAATGAGGCAGACTTTTAAACCAGCATTGCATGAATATTTGAATACGTACATTATCTGTGCAGAAAATTACGAGAGCCTGTGTTTCACCTCAACTTTTGTCACGTGAAGACTGCGTTGTTCGACTCTGCCGGTACTGTCCGGACTGCAGACTGGTTGGTGCATTAAAGATGGACCTTGCTAATATTCACTTGGGTAAGACGAACAGTAAGTGGCCAGAACCGATGAATTCAACATGTCTTATTTATGGGTCGTATGATTGGTCTGCTGAGGACTTTATATGGTGGTGGTACTGCTGCTGCATGCGTGGCCAGCTGGGTGCGGCAAGAATAGGCCTAGAAACGGCCTCTATAACAAACCATGGTTCTGCGTGTTGACACATATCTCTGAGCTAATGATGTTGCTGGTGAAGTGCGGATAAATTGTGCTAAGTGACGTTGCTTTGCAAGATTACTGCCATCTCCCCTTTTTTCTATGCATTATATGTACAGTGTCCCCCCCTGGGTAAAAGACTCTTACTATAGTCCCATGCCATATGTTGGAAGACTGCCACCAGGGACTCTTCTCCGCCCGAGTATATTGGGATTGGATTCACATGTATTGCTATTCAGCTTGTATTGATAGTTGTATGTATATGTCTTTGTATATTTATGTATTTTTGTATGTTTTTCATTATTCTCTATTAACACATTTAGGGATGAAGTGTTATTATAATATCAAATCATCTGCATAGAAATAAATTGCTATAGTTTTTTTTATTTAATTATTTTAATTGGGTGTCTCATCATCTTTGCAGCATTATAACATTGTGTTGTTTGCTGTGGTTTTGGAGGTGGTTGAGAAATTATTTTGCGGGATTGAGCATTCCTCCTGTTACTTTTATACAAAGGGGAATTTATTGAAAAGCACTTACAAAAATTGTTAAATATGGTGTATATCTGAATGTATTTATGTATGTTCCAATGTCTTGAGTTCTATACCTAAAAATACACACACAGTACATATTGTATATACTTATATTCATACATACTGTATAGATGGTATACATACAAACATCTGTGTGTGTCTGTGTGTATGTATACATATACACACAGTGCTTTTTTTCAGGGGGAACGCAGTTCCTGACCTTTTTCATAGACCGCACAGTAAATTTGATAGCATTATTGTGATAATCTAAAAAATATATATTTTTATATGTTTTGTAAAACAATTAAAAATCTAATAATCATTATATACAAAAATAATAACATAGATTCGAAAAGATTTTGAAAATGTGAATATTATTGCTCATGTCCAAAAATAATCCCCCCCCAGATTTCTCTCACCCTTATTTCTAAAAAAAAGTCATATATATATATATATATACACACACGTAAGGAAAAAAGTGTTTTAGTGCACATACCTTTAAAGTGATACACCTAGTGAGCACACTAGTGATAATAAGATGAAATATATTACGTATGGGAGCAGTGCAGCTCCAGAAAAGGGACTCAGTCCGAAATCCAAAACAGGTAACTGAAGCAAAGGATCAAGAGCGCAAATACTCCCCGGGAATGTGAAAAATAAGAAAAAACAACAATAGTGCAATTTCGTTTGAACCAATAAGTGTAATGATGATTAAAAAGTTCAGTATCCACTCACAGTTGTGAAGATAAATAGGGACAGTGCGGTTATTTAGAGCAGCGGTGCGCAAAATGGGGGGCGCGACCCACAGGGGGGGCGGGAGATTGTGCTGGGGGGGGGGCACGGGCAGTTGCAGAGGCCCCGCGCTCTTCCCCCAGGCATTTAAATGAAATGCGGGGGGATCGCGTGAGGCCCCTGCAACTGTTTACTTACCGGGATTCAGTCGTCTGTGTTGCGTCGCCATGGCAACGCCGCGGCACCATGTGGCCTGACTTCACACGCCCACGCAGCGTCATCTGACACGGATGAAGGTAGGCAGGGGGGCGCGAGAGCCGGGGGCAGAGAGACGGGGGCGCAGCACAAAAAGTTTGCGCTCCCCTGATTTAGAGGCACCAACTCACAGAAGATTTCTTCGGGTGTTTGTTGAAGGGCGTCCCTCAGGAACAGTATAGGGAAGTTCCCATATGTGAAGAACAGAACAGTATAGGGAAGTTCCCATATGTGAAGAACAGAACAGTATAGGGAAGTTCCCATATGTGAAGAACAGAACAGTATAGGGAAGTTCCCATATGTGAAGAACAGAACAGTATAGGGAAGTTCCCATATGTGAAGAACAGAACAGTATAGGGAAGTTCCCATATGTGAAGAACAGAACAGTATAGGGAAGTTCCCATATGTGAAGAACAGAACAGTATAGGGAAGTTCCCATATGTGAAGAACAGAACAGAGGACACAGATAGTGTTGATTGTTTTCTATATCTATAAAAGTGAAATGTTTGTGTGCGGCGTTGTTTGTGGTGTTGTGCGCTTTCTGATTGGTTGGCCCCTCTCGCTAGCAAGCTCTCCCATTGGCTGAGGGTCGTGGTTTGTGATGTCACAGTGGGCTGATGTCACACACAGAGGCTCACAGGCAATCTTCAATACTCCTCACTCGCCCGCTTCTCCTCCACACTGCAGGTAACCTCCCCTGGAGCTTCTCCTCACCCTGCGCTTAGCCACACTCAGCGGTGACTGGGAGCGCTAGGGAGGGGGGGGGGACGAGCGGCCGGGGAAACATGCGAGGGGTGGGGGCAACATGTCACCTCCACCGGCCATTCTCCTCCTCACCACCCCCACACTATCTCCCCTCAGCAGGGACCCCCGTACTATCTCCCCTCAGCCCCCCCTCCCACCGCCGCCTCCCGGCACTGCCGCCTCAGGGGCGGGGGGGGGGGGCGCCGGAGCTGTGCAGGGGGCGGGGGGGCGCTGGAGCTGTGCAGAGGGGTGCCGTTGGAACTGTGCAGGGGGGGGGCTGCAGGAGCTGTGCAGGCGGGGGGGGACCAGAGCTGTGCAGGGGGGGGGAGAGGGGGGAGCAGAGAAAGAGACGGGGAGCGGAGAGACAGGGGGGAGCGGAGAAAGAAACAGGGGGAGCGGAGAAAGAGATAGGGAGAGCGGAGAGAGAGGGAGTGGAGATCGAGACAGGGGGAGCGGAGAGATAGGAGGGAGCGGGAAATTTTAATCTCGGGCAACGTCGGGTATATCAGCTAGTATATTGATAAAAATAAAAGTGCTATAGGTGCAGGCATGTGGACCACCCTGGGCAGATAGTGGATAAGGATAGTGTCACTTCTTCCTGATAACACATGTGGTGGCCACCCACAGGGAATGATGTCCAGGTACAGGAAGGGGTAAACACCAAGAAGACTTGGCTCACGGTCCTCAGAATAGTTCTCTACACAACTCCAGGAGGCTACAGATGGTCTGCACACACCCTACGCGTTTCACTAAAGGAGCTTCTGGTCCTGAATATCTGTTGCATTATTGATATGTTCTGGTTTAATAAGCACATTGAGTAGACATAGTACAGGTTTTTATTAAAGATATGGCCTTTTTTGGAGCTATAACCTGTATTGTACTTATTGTGTTTTGAGCAATATCCAAAATTGTATGTTCTCTAAAGATGACTTAGACATGGTTTTGGTTTTATATCTATGGAATTGTGTTTTCCTAAACTACAGTATCTGTGTCCTTTATGACTTGGACTCATTATGTATGTAACTTCAATTAAAATATTTACTTTTGGCTATCCTTATTTTTCATTTATTAGAAGTAAGATATTAATTTTTTATGAGTTTATTTTTTATAAGTTGGGTTTATGTCTTTTTTTCTTTTCCACAGATATGCTCTTGACTTGTTCCCATTCATGTGGAGATATATTGATTCTTCATGAATTATACTCATAGAATTTTCTAACTCCATTTCTGTACATGTATGGGGATAGTCAACTATAGAGGCGGTCCTCGGTTATCCAACGGAATCCGTTCTGGAAGTAGCGTGTGAAACTGTTATAAAGTGAGTCCCATGTTAATCAGTGGCGGCGAGCGGCGGATAACGCATTCCGGCGTCGACAAACGGCCCCCAGGGCTGCATTGTAAAGCGTTGGATATGCCATTCGTTGTAAAGTGAAACATTGGATAGCGAAAGACACCTGTATATTGATTTCTTTATATTTTTTTAGTTTACACGATATGATTTATAATATTTGTTATTTCCTTGTTTATCTTTTTTTCATTGTATTGTTATGTTTGTGTTATACTCATGTTTTTAACGACTTTTTCGGCATTTGTTGTATGGCAATGTAATATCCTTTTCCTGAATCCTGGAATGGTTACATTCATGTTATTGTTGCCAGTAGGGTTTATTAGCTTGCGTGCCACAGAATCTCTTGTGCACGGATGGTGTTACTGCACCGACACACTTTATTCGAGCAAATACCCGGTATGTACCTGGCAGATACCTGGAATGCGCCACTCCTAACCTCTGACAAGCCCCGTTGCATTTGCCTTCCCAGCCTGGGTTCATGCCTGGCTGATGGGCGGCTGATCTGTTAAATGATAATGATTAGGATTTAATAGGCTGCAATGCTTCGCGTGTTTACCAGATGGCATAAATTCATGAATTATAATGCAGTTTATATATATATACTGTGCAGTATTGCAGCCAGCGGGAATAAAATGCTTCAATCCCTGCTTGGAAAATAACTCAATGTACTCGGGCAGAAAACAGTCACAAACCTCAATACACCCGGGTATACCCGAATTCGTGGGACTAGCCAAGCTCGAATAAAGTGTGTCGCCAGTGTAAGTGACTGACGTTGCATCCCCGCCGTTCTTACACTATAGGCTGTCTATGTCTACAGTGTTTAATAAAGTTTGTAGTGTTGAAGCTCTAAGGCAGCCTATCAGTGCGAGTGCTGATGAAGGAGTGCTAAGCTCATTGGACGGCGGTGGGTGACGTCACTCACGCACCAAGGGTGGAGCGGTGAGAGGGGGGGTGGCGGCGTGGGGTAAGGGCGGAGCACCGCAGTGGCAAGGGTGGAGGGATGAGAGGGGGTGGCAAGGCAGGAGGGGTGAGAGAGGGGGGTTGCGGCATGGTGAAGTAGGTGCAGTGGCGATAAGGCCGGAGGGGTAAGAGGGGGGGTGGCGGCGTCATGTAACAGCGACGGTAAGGCCCAGCCATCCAGAGGTGTGTAAGGGAGGGGGGTGGTTGTGCCTGGGGGTGGCGTCGTCATCCAGAAGTGGCGGCGGTAAGATGCAGGTGTTTGGAGGTGTGTGAGGGAGGGGGGTGGTTGTGCCGTGTGCTCTGCTTAGTTTTACGAAAGGGGCCGGAGGGGTGAGAGGGGGGCTGGTGGCGTTGTTCAGGAGGTTCAGTAGCGCTAAGACCGGAGGGGTAACGACCGGAGGGGTGAGAGTGGGGCGGGTAGCAAGGCCTGAGGGTTGAGAGGGGGGGGGGGTGGCGCCGTCCGCAACAGCAGGGTTCGACTTACTTTGATCGGTGTGGTGGTCAGCATCTCCAGGGGTGTCAGCATCTCCAGGGGTGATGGTCGGTGTGGTGGTCAGCATCTCCAGGGGTGTCAGCATCTCCAGGGGTGTCAGCGTCTCCAGGGGTGAACAGTTGAGGCTGCCTCAGTGTGGTGTATGAGAAATGGAATCCGCAGAATAGGCTCACCCAGTATGAGGAAGCTCAGGGGTCTAATCAGTCCACACGGGTGAGAGGCTCAAGCGGTATGAGTTTGGTGTGTGAGTGTAACAGTGGGTTAGAGCGCACCGGCCAATGAGAACCGTGGGGGGTGGGAGGGGGGACACACATGGGGCCAATGTGAGCCGTGGGAGGGCAGGCGGACAGATGGACCGTTTGAGCCCTCCCATGCCTTAAACCTTTCTCAATGACTGCCCCGCACCACTGGAATGCCCTTCCCCTCAGTACCCGACTAGCACCCTCTCTATCCACCTTTAAGACCCACCTTAAGACACACTTGCTTAAAGAAGCATATGAATAGCACTGTGGATATTCTGAACACATGATACATAAAGCTTGGCCCCCTGCAGACGCACTTACCAGAACTCCCTCCTACTGCCTCTATATGTTCCCCTACCTACCAATTAGATTGTAAGCTCCTCGGAGCAGGGACTCCTCTTCCTTAATGTTACTCTTATGTCTGAAGCACTTATTCCCATGATCTGTTATTTATATTATCTGTTATTTATTTGATTACCACATGTATTACTGCTGTGAAGCGCTATGTACATTAATGGCGCTATATAAATAAAGGCATACAGTACAATACAATCAAATTGTCTACAGGGACACACAAACAACACTTTTAGTTATATATATATATATAGTTAAGTTATGGTGAGTACAAAAAGTGACAAAAACCCTCCACAGCAAAGCATTTAGCAAATGTAAATATACTGTATGCTCATTTACATGTCAGTATATTTACATTTGCTATATATATACGGTGGAGATAATTTTGTCACAAATTGCTTGTTTATCACTTATACTCTGTAAGTGTTTTTAATCCCCCCACCAACCCCCTCCCATCATTAAATGTACAGGATCACACTATGGGGCGTGCGCTCTCTGTCTTCTTTTTGTATCTATAGATTCTGCCTTGGAAGTGGTTCTTCCCTTTGAGAGCTGCCGTGGACCCCTGGATCCTGTAATAATTCCTGTATTACCTATCAGGACTCATTCTGGGGTTTGGACTATTACACTTGGACTGTTTATTATTTTTATTTCATTTTATTTATTTTATGCATATGTAATAGAGTGTATATTTTAGTTTGTCAATATTCATTTTATATTTAATGCTCATTATAGGATTGCTTTGTATTTTGAATATAGCACTTTGTAAGGGTTTATTATTTTTCACTGGTTTATGAGTGGCGCTACTTTATTCACTTCTTTTTTGGATATATATATATATATATATATATATATATATATACACACACACACTATAGTATATAGTATATATGTGGTAAACCTTCCCAGCCTTGAAAATTGCAGAGCCAGTACAACCAGCCTCATACTGATGACACCCAAAAGGTCAAACAGCTGTCTGTGAGTGGTTTTACTAGCTTTGCATCTACTCCCATGCTGTGCTTAAAAGCTGTGTGAACAGCGAGCAGCGGTAGCGCTCCTGCTCAAACACACCGAGCGGGAGCTAGAACTCGCATTTTTTTATAAAATCCCCCTATTCTAGTAGCTATGAGAATCTCATTGAGGCTCTCAGCTAGCCAGTAACTCGCACGTTTCATCTCTTTGCGAGTAGGACTTAGGATTTGTTTTTTTTATTGCATCGGATTGAAGTTGGGGGTCTCCGGAGCTGATACGCACTAATACCAGCTCTGGAGACCCCCTGCGTCCATCTTATGTAATAAAAATACATTTAGAGGCAGCTTCATTACCTTTGCGGCTAACCGCTAAGGTAATGAAAGGGTTAACCCTTCCCACTGCCCACCCGGTAGGCATAAACACCCACCATTAGCCAAATACCACCGTCACCCACCCCCGCTACCCACAATAAACATTAAAACCCAATATCAGCCATTGATTGCCAGTGTGGTTACCTATGCCCTCAATGGGAGCAAAGATAACCTCAATGGCAATGAATGGGCACCCCCAACAACTCCCACCCCTAACACATACAGTACAGTAATGGGCACTACTCTACCCCAACATCCCCTCAGCACCCCAACAACTCCCACCCCTAACACATACAGTACAGTAATGGGCACTCCTCTACCCCAACAACACCTCAGCACCCCAACAACCCCCACCCCTAACACATACAGTACAGTAATGGGCACTCCTCTACCCCAACAACTCCCACCCCTAACACATACAGTACAGTAATGGGCACCCCCTCTACCCCAACAACCCCTCAGCACCCCAACAACCCCCACCCCTAACACATACAGTACAGTAATGGGCACTCCTCTACACCAACAACCCCTCAGCACCCCAACAACCCCCACCCCTAACACATACAGTACAGTAATGGCTACCCCCTCTACCCCAACAACCCCTCAGCACCCCAACAACCCCCACCCCTAACACATACATTACAGTAATGGGCACTCCTCTACCCCAACAACCCTTCAGCACCCCAACAACCCCCACCCCTAACACATACATTACAGTAATGGGCACTCCTCTACCCCAACAACCCCTCAGCACCCCAACAACCCCCACCCCCAACACATACAGTACAGTAATGGGCACTCCTCTACCCCAACAACCCCTCAGCACCCCAACAACTCCCACCCCTAACCCATACAGTACAGTAATGGGCACCCCCTCTACCCCAACAACCCCTCAGCACCCCAACAACCCCCACCCCTAACACATACAGTACAGTAATAGGCACTCCTCTACCCCAACAACCCCCACCCCTAACACATACATTACAGTAATGGGCACTCCTCTACCCCAACAACCCCTCAGCACCCCAACAACCCCCACCCCCAACACATACAGTACAGTAATGGGCACTCCTCTACCCCAACAACCCCTCAGCACCCCAACAACCCCCACCCCCAACACATACATTACAGTAATGGGCACTCCTCTACCCCAACAACCCCTCAGCACCCCAACAACCCCCACCCCTAACACATACATTACAGTAATGGGCACTCCTCTACCCCAACAACCCCTCAGCACCCCAACAACCCCCACCCCTAACACATACAGTACAGTAATAGGCACTCCTCTACCCCAACAACCCCCACCCCTAACACATACAGTACAGTAATGGGCACTCCTCTACCCCAACAACCCCCACCCCTAACACATACAGTACAGTAATGGGCACTCCTCTACCCCAACAACCCCTCAGCAGCCCAACAACCCCCACCCCCAACACATACAGTACAGTAATGGGCACCCCCTCTACCCCAACAACCCCTCAGCACCCCAACAACCCCCACCCCTAACACATACAGTACAGTAATGGGCACTCCTCTAACCCAACAACACCCACCCCTAACACATACATTACAGTAATGGGCACTCCTCTACCCCAACAACCCCTCAGCACCCCAACAACCCCCACCCCTAACACATACAGTACAGTAATGGGCACCCCCTCTACCCCCAACAAACCCTCAGCACCCCCAACAACCCCCACCCCTAACACATACAGTACAGTAATGGGCACTCCTCTACCCCAACAACCCCTCAGCACCCCAACAACTCCCACCCCTAACACATACAGTACAGTAATGGGCACCCCCTCTACCCCAACAACCCCTCAGCACCCCAACAACCCCCACCCCTAACACATACAGTACAGTAATGGGCACCCCCAACAACCCCTCAGCACCCCAACAACCCCCACCCCTAACACATACAGTACAGTAATGGGCACTCCTCTACCCCAACAACCCCCACCCCTAACACATACAGTACAGTAATGGGCACTCCTCTACCCCAACAACCCCTCAGCACCCCAACAACTCCCCCCCTAACACATACAGTACAGTAATGGGCACTCCTCTACCCCAACAACCCCTCAGCACCCCAACAACCCCCACCCCTAACACATACAGTACAGTAATGGGCACTCCTCTACCCCAACAACCCCCACCCCTAACACATACAGTACAGTAATGGGCACCCCCTCTACCCCCAACAACCCCTCAGCACCCCAACAACCCCCACCCCTAACACGTACAGTACAGTAATGGGCACTCCTCTACCCTCAACAACCCCTCAGCACCCCAACAACCCCCACCCCTAACACATACATTACAGTAATGGGCACTACTCTACCCCAACAACCCCTCAGCACCCCAACAACCCCCACCCCCAACACATACATTACAGTAATGGGCACTCCTCTACCCCAACAATCCCTCAGCACCCCAACAACCCCCACTCCTAACACATACAGTACAGTAATGGGCACTCCTCTACCCCAACAACCCCTCAGCACCCTAACAACCCCCACCCCCAACACATACAGTACAGTAATGGGCACTCCTCTACCCCAACAACTCCCACCCCTAACACATACAGTACAGTAATGGGCACCCCCTCTACCCCAACAATTCCTCAGCACCCCAACAACCCCCACCCCTAACAACCCCAACCCCTAACACATACAGTACAGTAATGGGCACTCCTCTACCCCAACAATCCCTCAGCACCCCAACAACCCCCACTCCTAACACATACAGTACAGTAATGGGCACTCCTCTACCCCAACAACCCCTCAGCACCCCAACAACCCCCACTCCTAACACATACAGTACAGTAATGGGCACACCTCTACCCCAACAACCCCTCAGCACCCCAACAACCCCCACCCCTAACACATACAGTACAGTAATGGGCACTCCTCTACCCCAACAACCCCTCAGCACCCCAACAACCCCCACTCCTAACACATACAGTACAGTAATGGGCACTCCTCTACCCCAACAACCCCTCAGCACCCCAACAACCCCCACCCCCAACACATACAGTACAGTAATGGGCACTCCTCTACCCCAACAACTCCCACCCCTAACACATACAGTACAGTAATGGGCACCCCCTCTACCCCAACAATTCCTCAGCACCCCAACAACCCCCACCCCTAACACATACAGTACAGTAATGGGCACTCCTCTACCCCAACAACCCCTCAGCACCCCAACAACCCCCACCCCCAACACATACAGTACAGTAATGGGCACCCCCTCTACCCCAACAACCCCTCAGCACCCCAACAACCCCCACCCCTAACACATACAGTACAGTAATGGGCACTCCTCTACCCCAACAACCCCTCAGCACCCCAACAACCCCCACTCCTAACACATACAGTACAGTAATGGGCACTCCTCTAACCCAACAACCCCTCAGCACCCCAACAACCCCCACCCCCAACACATACAGTACAGTAATGGGCACTCCTCTACCCCAACAACTCCCACCCCTAACACATACAGTACAGTAATGGGCACCCCCTCTACCCCAACAATTCCTCAGCACCCCAACAACCCCCACCCCTAACACATACAGTACAGTAATGGGCACTCCTCTACCCCAACAACCCCTCAGCACCCCAACAACCCCCACCCCTAACACATACAGTACAGTAATGGGCAAAATTACTATTATCCAGATTTGGATAATAGCTAATTTGACCACTAAAAATAAAACATTATCCAGCCAGCATAAAGTAAATTGAAGTTGCACTTACCCCTGCCAGGATGAAGGCCATCGTCGTCTTCCTCCTCATCTTCCTCCCCACCCTCCATGGCAGCAACATGTCAATAAAAAACAAACTAGTGGCCACTAACCCCTTAATCACCTCAGCGGTTAGTAACTGCTATAGTAATTAAGGGGTTAACCCCCCTCCTCCACTACCCACCTAGGACGCCTAAGCACACTCCCACCTGGTGTAACAGCTGTGAGGATTCCCTGAGGGGCAGCGTCGGTGTAGCGCCGGTACACAGACAGGCTGCGGCAGTCTCATGTGAAGGACCAAAATGCTGTGGCTGTGGCGGAGTGTCCCCCATCCTGATTGTGGTAGCCGGATTTACTATCATCTGTGGACCCCACACCTTCCGCTGTGGAGGTTTAGACGTGACATACTGGTGGCTGTTATACTGCCACTGTTCTTGCCAAAGGATCTGTGTTGAGATCACCCCGGCGGAGGGACGCCGTCTCCGACTCCATTGCCTTCCATCAGGTGCTCCTCTTTATTGATTCACAATACAGACTCTCCCCAGGACGTTTAGCCCTAGCTGACGGGTGCTCAATCCAGCGTACTCCCCGAGTCAGTACATGTGAGGCTTGTCCTGTGGAGTTAAGTGTACCATTTCATCTGGAGTAATATAGATTTATTAGGGCCACATGTTCCCGTCTCTTGTTTGGTGTTTGGAATGTCTTAGATTTTCTATTCTCAGAGGTGTCCCTCTGAGATGATGGTTTCTGCCAACAGTAAACTTGACCTTTAAGATAGTCAGAGCGATCTCGCTGAAATTTTTGTTGCTTTTTAGCCATTATTGTTTTTTCAATGGCCTCTATATATACATGTGAGGTTTGTCCTGTGAACTTCAGTGTACCATTTCATCTGGAGTATTTCTGTATGTGGGACTAAGTTGGAGTCACCTCCGGGTCAACCACTGTATACCATCAGTATCCTAGGACATTTCAGAACACGCACTATATATACAGACTTATTAACCCTCAAGGTTATTCCTCTATTCCAAGGCAGAGTAGTGGGAAAACGAGCACTGCAGACAGGATAAAGCTGGAGACAAGGTGCAATTCAAAAGACTTTATTACGGCATACAAGCCAAGTTAAAATGACACGAGGAAGATCCTCTGACGCGTTTCGTCCGCTTGGAGACTTTATCAAAGAGTGATCAGTTGCAACCGGACATCGCTATTTATAGCCCTTCCTCCCCGCGTGCCGGTACGTAGCCCCTCCCTCCAAACTCCGCTATTACAACAGCTGATGAATACCTGATATCTATTAGAGGTGGAGTGTCACGCGCCCGCACGCTACGGGTGGACAACAAATACTAAAATACAAATAAACCATAATTTAAACCCTTAACTATGTGCCCCAGTGTTCATACATATACATTTAAATAAACTGCATTTACTTCCCTAAATGGACACATAGTGACGGCACAATATTACAGAGTATAAAAAAAAAGACACAACCAATGTGTCCGGTTAACCTATCAAACTGATACAAAAATGCTACAAACTTAAAAACAAAAAATAATAAAATAACCAAGAAAAAATGCATACATTATAGATCTATCCGTAATCAGATGTGTACAGGCGTATCTCAAAAAAGAAAAAGTCATTTATGGATAAGATAAGCCTGCACACATATACAAAACCATAAGCTAATAAAAATATAAATATCCCACCAAATAAGAGGGGGATATATATTATGCAAGTAATATGCAATCCCAAAGATATACACACACATCTAGCTATATCCTAGCTTAAAAACGGAAAACAAAAAGGAAGAAAAGAAGATAATCATATAAAAAAAGGAAATAATAATAGTAAAATAAAAAATAAACAAAATTGACCTTAATAGTAAAGAAAAATACTAATCATAAAATACAATATATTCCTATGTCAATAAAGTAAAAAAATGAAAAAAGAAATATTTAGCATAAGCCATAATGATAAAAAAAGAAAAAGAAGGATCAGAATGTATATGTTCAATTACTTAATGTGGAATGGTCCACACTATTCTACCATAATCTTTATAACTTGACCAATATAGATAGTATAACAGACATAATCATTGGTGAACACAAAAAAGACAGTGCAGTACATATTCTAAAAATGGAGCACTCATATCAAATAGCTATATTAATAATCATGCACAGAGCAGACACAACAGATGAGATAACAAGTCTACAAGATATACAAAAAGCAGAAATTCATTTTCCTACATAATATAGAATGCACCACTTATGAACCGATAGGAAATGGGCCAATTCCCAATCCACATTAATACCGGATGGATGGAGACTGTCCATGCACAAAATCCAGGACATTTCCCGCTTATTTAGGAGGTTCAACCTATCACCCCCCTTGTTGCTGCTGGTATATACTTAAGACCTGAGAAAGAAAAACCCTGGATCCCTCCCATGGGACAAGTAGAAAAATGTCTCGGGACTGGATGTAATGTGTCTTTTTTCTTAATTAAACGAACATGCTCTTGGATTCTATGTTTTAGGGGCCTGATGGTACGCCCAATATAAACCTTATTACATCCACATCTAAGTATATAGACGACATAACTGGTTTTTGCATACTGACAAATGTTGCAATGGCCACACTGAAAGAAGCCTTTAGGTATGTTCCTTATACCCATGGTATCTTGTGAAGAAAAAAGGCTAGGGGACAAATATGTCGCCAAAGATTTCGCCCTACGAAATACAAATGTAGGCCCCTTATCAGTAATGGCTTTTAAATCCATATCTAATTTTAATGTATCCCAGTGTTTTGCAACAATTGATCGTATGGTATTGGATAGTCCATTCTGCTGTGTGATAAAGAGCGGTAAAGGTTTTGATCCCTTTCTACCCCACTGTTCTTTTTTGGTGACATTCATAGAGAGGAGATCTTCCCTCTTCATGGATTTCACCAAAGTTAATGTTTCTATGAGATCCCTTTCTTTGTACCCCCTCTCCAGGAATCTGGTGATAAGTTTCTGGGCCTGTATATCGAAATTTTCTTCAGTATAACATAGCCGTTTCAAACGCAGTAGTTGGCCCTTGGGGATCCCTCTCTTAAGAGGCCCCACGTGATTGCTGCTAGCCATCAAATAAGAGTTCCTAGAGTTGGGCTTTCTATACACGTCGGTCTGTATCTTTCCCTCTAAATCAATATATAACATAAGATCCAAATAACAAATATGATGGATACTGTGCTCATACGTGAAGTGTAAATTATATTCATTAGTATTTAAAGTCTGGATAAAGACATCCAGAGTATGTGCATCACCCTCCCAGATAAAAATAAGATCATCGATATAGTGTCGATAAAAAAGAATGTGTCTCCTAAATAAATTATGATCACCATAAATAAAAAGTGATTCCCATAGTCCCATAAACAAATTAGCATACGAAAGTGCAAAAAGATGTGCCCATAGCCGTGCCTATTAGTTGTAAATAAAATTGTGCATCATAACAGAAATAATTGTGTGTAAGTAGAAAGGCGATAGACTCAATAAGAAAAGTGCACAGTGCTGGGGAAAGACAAGAAATATTCAAAAATGTTGTATGGCTTCAATGCCTTGTCTGTGGTTGATAGGTTGATTCTTCCTGAAGGCTTTTTGATAGGTAATCCCAGGATTGATAATCTTACGGGGTCTGAAGGGAGAACGTACAGAGACAGTAGGAGGGAGTTCTGGTAAGTGCGTCTGCAGGGGGCCAAGCATGTGTCCAGTATTATCCACGGCGCTATTCATATGCTTGGTTAAGCAAGTGTGTCTTAAGATGGGTCTTAAAGGTGGATAGAGAGGGTGCTAGTCGGGTACTGAGGGGAAGGGCATTCCAGAGGTGCGGGGCAGTCAGTGAGAAAGGTTTAAGGCGGGAGAGGGCTTTAGATACAAAGGGGGTAGAAAGAAGACATCCTTGAGCAGAACTCAAGAGTCGGGATGGTGCATGTGACGATGGGGAGGATTTGGCCTGGGGTTAAAGGGGTTACACCCCAATTGGCCACCCCCTAACGTCACCAGGGGGACAATGGGTTAACTGGGCTGAGGCCCAGAAATGTGATTTAACCCTTGTCATAACCTGAAAATGTATATTCCACTGTTCCCCTGTTTTATTGTTATGTCAGTGTCTGTATCACACACATACTAGGATCCATCCGGGAGCACAAGGGTTAATAGTGGTTTAGTGATTATAGCCCTTTATGTAATTTTCCCGCCTTTTCAGGCACCATTTTGCAGGGTCCATAGGCCGCCATTGGGACTCCATGTGTTTCAATGGCGAATCTTGCTGTTTTGGCCCTGTTTCCTGAGAAGACCAGCAGATGGCGTCCGAGAGGAGGAGCGGCGGTTTCCCATTGTAAGTCAATGGGCTCATTGAGTTCAATGGAAATCCTCGAAGGAGCTTTCCAGGAACGAGTTGGCTGCCGTCTAAACCTCTTAACCGCAAAGCGGATACATTTTCAATAGGAGAGCTTTGATCACTTACAAGTCAAGTTCAACGACAAGTGGCGTGGGAATAAACAGTTCTAGGGGCCCTAGAAATAAAATTCTTTCTGTCCCTAGTTCCTAGACCTCCCCCCACTCGACCACAACCGGGTTCCCCGTATCCTGGACCCCCGATAAGGGTCGAACCGATAAGAGCGGTCCACGCCATAGGCTCCATTGGCGGCGGCAGAACCGGCTCAGGAAAACGGCTAAGTGTCAAAAGCTATAATTTGGTATTCCATAGCTCCGGTTCCGGAGGGCCCAGAGGATCAGGGTTTGTGGTATCTGTAGCCACTGCTCCGGCATAGCTGCAGAACTATCCTTGACCCAACCCGACGGAGTATGGACCCCCTTGAAAGTTCGGGACTTTTCCCATAGACTCCAATGGCGGCCAAACCCCATTGACCGGCTACGGCGGAAAAACCCCATTGACTTCAACGGCGGTGTCGCCCCGTTGAAAGTCTATGGCGGGGATTCCCATAGCCGCCAACGGCGGCGGTTTGTTATTGAAAGTCTATGGCGGCGAAGCCCGTTGTTTTCAATGGGGATTTAGTGAAAAACCGTGATTTCATTTACAACGGAGATTTGTGTATTAAAATGTGAAACGGTTTTAAGTGTATTTGTGTATCTCCGGTTCCGAAGGTCGTAGCACGTCGCAAATTGGGCCATAGGGTGTCCCAGTTCCGGCATTGAGAGCTGGGAAGTTTGGACCTGCTGGACCTAAAGGAACCGGATAATTTGATATGTTCATGTTTTATCTATCATACTGTGTTTCAAGGTATGGGTAAAACCCAGAGGAAATTCCTTTGCATACCAGGGTAGCATATGGCCAGAAAGGCGACCCAATGTCTAGGACTTGAGTATGTTTCAAAGGATTTTGTCACCTCCACTGTTTGCATGAGGGCGGAGATTACTCAAACCAGAGCAGTCTTCAAGTGTTCCATTTCACACCTCACAAATAAAGAATATCCTGCCAGGACCCCAAACTGGTAGACTAGCTGGCATTCCTGATGTAGAGGAGGGGTTATAGAAATGAGACCCCAGAGCTCTACTGCGCATGTACCGACTAGCAGGGGGGCAGGGATCAAAATGTGTTCCCATGTTAGTGAGTGGCTGGAGGTAATTGAAAACCAATCACCTGTACTTGTCACGGGAGACTCCTGTGGCGTGTAGGATCTCGGTGGCCGGAACAGCAGGAAGCGAAGTAGGGGTCACAAGCAGAGGTCAGCAACGAGGAGACTGGAACAGGACAGGCAGGGCAGGACAGGTCCAGGAGCAGGGACTGAGAACAGGGAGCAGGGACTGAGACCGGGGAGCAAGGAACAAACAGGGACAAACCAGATTACTAGCAAGGGCCTTTACTGTGAACAGACTACAAATACAGGTACAGGTACAGGAACAGATCAGGAATCAAAGACAGAGGCATGTGCATAGGAGTCTGACTAGAAACAGAGGCAATTGAACCAACCAGGAAGCAGAAGCTATAAAGGGCAGAGACAGGAGCAACAAGAAGACAGACAGGCAGACAGAGGAACCCAGAGGAAACAGAAGACAGCAGCACACCCAGTGGACAAAGAAGAACTATGGCTAGGCAGGAGGTCTAGGAGACCCTGACAGTACTTAAGGTTAAGGATAGGGCCACAAAAGGTATATAATCTGTGGTCCACCCTTTATCCTGTGTCTGTTCTATACCATCTTGATTGCTGAGAGAAACGCTATGCACTGTCTTCCTGCCAGAGGTCTTTCATGTCTTTGGTGTCTTGATGAATATGAAGAGTGCTGTATGAACTGCCAGTCCAGATATGACTGTTTCATCATTTCCATTTTAAGTAAGTGTCTATATTTTGCCTGTTATTTGTACATTTTTGTGTGTTCACCTTTATCAAGGAATAAATTATATTTTATCATATCTAAGTCTCGTCCCAGTTCAGACCCAGTTATAAATATATATTATCTTAGATATATGTGTGTGTAAATTACAGCCTGTCACAAAGCTCCCGTCACAGTGCATAACGAGAAATTAGGGCTGAGATGTAAGGAGGGGCAGAAGAGGGTAAAGCTTTAAAAGTGAGGAGAAGAATGAGTGTGAGATGCGGGATTTGATCGGAAGCCAGGAGAGGTGTTAGGACCAGTATGTCAGGCCAGAGTCTGCACTCATGTTAAGCTTCCATTTTGTATGGTCATAACTAGTTAAGATTCTGTAGTCAGCCTTTTTGCTGAAATATAATTCATAAATGCACTCAGTTTCTCTGCTAAATTGCATTTCATTCTCCCTGGCCAGGATATTACTAGATACTTTTGTGAGGTCAATTTCCTGGTGTTTTAGTAGAATATAATAGAATGGTTCTCTGCAAGAAGCAAGGTAGTGAAATAAAGTTGCTAAGACTCAAGGTCTCTTTTGATAACAGACAATGAATAAGCTATGTATTCAGAACATTGCTTGTATTGAAAAGGGACACGTCTCAAAAGTCACGCCACTAATATGTCCTGCCCCTAAATCATGCCTCTAATTAAAGCTACGCCCAAGACACACCTAGTATACGCCTATGTCACGCCTATGATACGCCTATGTTACGCCTCTAACTAATATCTTTTTTCTTTCTGTATAAAAATCATTACCCTATGAGTAATAAATTGAGACAAAGGATTTGAAACCTGGCGTGCGTTACGTTTCATTTTGTTCGTCTCCCAGGCCTGATAAGGTTCATCAAAGATCGAAGATAACAGTTGCAGGGCGTGAAAGCTTCCTGGGAAGTCTGCTGCAAACAGGTGCAGATAGTGTATCCGGTCACAAGGCTTCAGTGTACCTGGCAGGGGAAAGGTTCCTCTCGGTGCTGAAGCCAGGGGAGGAAATAACGGATTTTCCTTTCAAGAGGGATTTCAGGAGGGGAGATGCTGAGACAGATCTAGGAAAGAGTAGAGTGATTCTGGCAGCAGCGTTAAGGATAGATTGTAGGGGAGACAGGTGAGAGGCAGGAAGGCCGGACATGGGGGGGATTCTCTGTGTTTTCTGCCGGGCTTCGCAGGTTCCCCAGGCAGGGAAACGGTTAACGGCGGGAGGATTTCTGGAGACAGTTTGGGTGCATTAGGTTACGATTGTACCAGCTCCGGCTTGGCGTGCGGGAGATCTCCCGGCTGGGCGTGCGGGAGATCTCCCGGCTTGGCGTGTGGGAGATCTCCCGGCTGGGCGTGCGGGAGATCTCCCGGCTTGGCGTGCGGGAGATCTCCCGGCTGGGCGTGCGGGAGATCTCCCGGCTGGGCGTGCGGGAGATCTCCCGGCTGGGCGTGCGGGAGATCTCCCGGCTTGGCGTGCGGGAGATCTCCCGGCTGGGCGTGCGGGAGATCTCCCGGCTGGGCGTGCGGGAGATCTCCCGGCTGGGCGTGCGGGAGATCTCGTGACGTCATCATTGCGATGCATCCAAGCAGCATGTGCACTACAGGCAGGCGGCAGCCGCAGGAGGCAGGAAGGCGTGGCCATGAGCGCTTCGCCCTCATTGGCTGAACGCTCACGTGACACGGCCATCGCCTGCTCAAAACAAAATCCAAGGTCTGTTCTCCTGTCTGCCGCCTTGCAGGGCGTCGCAAGCGGTATCTAAGGCTGCGCCCAGGGTAGCGCTGCGCTGGTGCGGGCACTCACGCTCGCCATGATGAGACACATTGCAATAATGTGTGTGGCCGGCGTGAGCGCCGCCCCTTCGCGTGCCCGTGACCGCAGCCCCTGCGCGTGCCCGTGAGCGCCGCCCCTGCGCGTGCCCGTGAGCGCCGCCCCTGCACGCGCCCGTGAGCGCCACCCCTGCGCGAGCCGTGAGCGCCGCCCCTGCGCGCGCCCGTGAACTGTCCCCTGCGCATGCCCGTGAACTGTCCCCTGCGCGTGCCCGTGAGCGCCGCCCCTGCGCGTGCCCGTGAACTGTCCCCTGCACGTGCCCGTGAGCGCCGCCCCTGCGCGCGCCCGTGAGCGCCGCCCCTGCGCGCGCCCGTGAGCGCCGCCCCTGCGCGTGCCCGTGAGCGCCGCCCCTGCACGCGCCCGTGAGCGCCACCCCTGCGCGAGCCGTGAGCGCCGCCCCTGCGCGCGCCCGTGAACTGTCCCCTGCGCATGCCCGTGAACTGTCCCCTGCGCGTGCCCGTGAGCGCCGCCCCTGCGCGTGCCCGTGAACTGTCCCCTGCACGTGCCCGTGAGCGCCGCCCCTGCGCGCGCCCGTGAGCGCCGCCCCTGCGCGCGCCCGTGAGCGCCGCCCCTGCGCGCGCCTGTGAGCGCCGCCCCTGCGCGCGCCCGTGAGCGCCGCCCATGAGCGCCGCCCCTGCACGCGCCCGTGAGCGCCGCCCCTGCACGCGCCCGTGAGCGCCGCCCCTGCGCGTGCCCGTGAGCGCCGCCCCTGCGCGTGCCCGTGAGCGCCGCCCCTGCATGCGCCCGTGAGCGCCGCCCCTGCGCGTGCCCGTGAGCGCTGCCCCTGCGCGTGCCCGTGAGCGCCGCCCCTGCGCGTGCCCGTGAGCGGCGCCCCTGCGCGCGCCCGTGAGCGCCGCCCCTGCGCGCGCCCGTGAGCGCCGCCCCTGCGCGCGCCCGTGAGCGCCGCCCCTGCACGCGCCCGTGAGCGCCGCCCCTGCGCGTGCCCGTGAGCGCCGCCCCTGCGCGTGCCCGTGAGCGCCGCCCCTGCATGCGCCCGTGAGCGCCGCCCCTGCGCGTGCCCGTGAGCGCCGCCCCTGCGCGTGCCCGTGAGCGCCGCCCCTGCGCGTGCCCGTGAGCGCCGCCCCTGCGCGTGCCCGTGAGCGACGGCCGTGAGCGCTGCCCCTGCGCGTGCCCGTGAGCGCCGCCCCTGCCCGTGCCCGTGAGCGCCGCCCGTGAGCGCTGCCCCTGCGCGTGCCCGTGAGCGACGGCCGTGAGCGCCGCCCCTGCGCGTGCTCGTGAGCGCCGCCCCTGCGCGTGCCCGTGAGCGACGGCCCCTGCGCGTGCCTGTGAGCGCCGCCCCTGCGCGTGCCCGTGAGCGCCGCCCCTGCGCGTGCCCGTGAGCGCCGCCCCTGCGCGTGCCCGTGAGCGCCGCCCCTGCGCGTGCCCATGAGCGCCGCCCCTGCGCGTGCCCGTGAGCGCCGCCCGTGAGCGCTGCCCCTGCGCGTGCCCGTGAGCGACGGCCCCTGCGCGTGCCTGTGAGCGCCGCCCCTGCGCGTGCTCGTGAGCGCCGCCCCTGCGCGTGCCCGTGAGCGCCGCCCCTGCGCGTGCCCGTGAGCGACGGCCCCTGCGCGTGCCTGTGAGCGCCGCCCCTGCGCGTGCCCGTGAGCGACGGCCCCTGCGCGTGCCTGTGAGCGCCACCCCTGCGCGTGCCCGTGAGCGCTTCCCCTGCGCGTGCCTGTGAGCTGTCCTCGGTGCTCAGATTCAAGAGAACAAATCTTTTGAATCTTTAGCTCCGACTTTAGATCACATGACTACTTTACCCAATCAGAGGACAGCAAGGCAAAAACCAATGCAATACAAGCGTGTGTATCTCTATGCCTGTGTATGTGTTTGTATGCCTGTGTATCAGTGTGTGTATCTGTATGCCTGTGTATGTGTTTGTATGCCTGTGTATCAGTGTGTGTATCTGTATGCCTGTGTATGTGTTTGTATGCCTGTGTATCAGTGTGTATCTGTATGCCTGTGTATGCCTGTGTATCAGTGTGTGTATCTGTATGCCTGTGTATGTGTTTGTATGCCTGTGTATCAGTGTGTGTATCTGTATGCCTGTGTATGTGTTTGTATGCCTGTGTATCAGTGTGTGTATCTGTATGCCTGTGTATGTGTTTGTATGCCTGTGTATCAGTGTGGGTATCTGTATGCCTGTGTATGTGTTTGTATGCCTGTGTATCAGTGTGTGTATCTGTATGCCTGTGTATCAGTGTGTGTATCTGTATGCCTGTGTATCAGTGTGTGTATCTGTATGCCTGTGTATGTGTTTGTATGCCTGTGTATCAGTGTGTGTATCTGTATGCCTGTGTATGTGTTTGTATGCCTGTGTATCAGTGTGTGTATCTGTATGCCTGTGTATGTGTTTGTATGCCTGTGTATCAGTGTGTGTATCTGTATGCCTGTGTATGTGTTTGTATGCCTGTGTATCAGTGTGTGTATCTGTATGCCTGTGTATGTGTTTGTATGCCTGTGTATCAGTGTGTGTATCTGTATGCCTGTGTATGTGTTTGTATGCCTGTGTATCAGTGTGTGTATCTGTATGCCTGTGTATGTGTTTGTATGCCTGTGTATCAGTGTGTGTCTGTATGCCTGTGTATGTGTTTCTATGCCTGTGTATAAGTGTGTGTCTATGCCTGTGTATATTGGTGTATTCAATTGTGTGTGTATCACGTACGGTTGCCAGGTGTCCACTATTGAACCGGACTGTCCTGTATTTGGACACGCTGTCCAGTAAAAAATTAGAGCTAATACTGGACATGTATGTGTATACCAGTATTACCTCTCTGGGTGTGTACATGTATACGGTATACAGTATTACCTCTCTGGACGTGTATGTGTATACCGGTATTACCTCTCTGGGCGTGTATGTATATACTGGTATTACCTCTCTGGGCGTGTATGTGTATACCGGTATTACCTCTCTGGACGTGTATGTGTATACCGGTATTACCTCTCTGGACGTGTATGTGTATACCGGTATTACCTCTCTGGGCGTGTATGTGTATACTGGTATTACTTCTTTGGGCGTGTATGTGTATACCGGTATTACCTCTCTGGACGTGTATGTGTATACCGGTATTACCTCTCTGGGCGTGTATGTATATACCGGTATTACCTCCGCAATATAACTAAGATACGCCCTTTCCTCTGTTGTTCGACTGCTAAAACTCTGACTCAGGCCCTCATTCTCTCCCGTCTTGATTACTGTAACCTCCTGCTGTCCGGCCTTCCTGCCTCTCACCTGTCTCCCCTACAATCTATCCTAAATGCTGCTGCCAGAATCACTCTACTCTTTCCGAGATCTGTCTCAGCATCTCCCCTCATGAAATCCCTCTCCTGGCTTCCGATCAAATCCCGCATCTCACACTCCATTCTTTTCCTCACTTTTAAAGCTTTACATTCTTCTGCCCCTCCTTACATCTCATCCCTAATTTCTCGGTATGCACCATCCAGACTCTTGCGTTCTTCTCAAGGATGTCTTCTTTCTACCCCCTTTGTATCTAAAGCCCTCTCCCGCCTTAAACCTTTTTCACTGACTGCCCCACACCTCTGGAATGCCCTTCCCCTCAGTACCCGACTAGCACCCTCTCTATCCACCTTTAAGACCCACCTTAAGACACACTTGCTTAAAGAAGCATATGAATAGCACTGTGAACATTCTGAACACGATACATAAAGCTTGGCCCCCTGCAGACGCACTTACCAGAACTCCCTCCTACTGTCTCTGTACGTTCTCCCTACCTACCAATTAGACTGTAAGCTCCTCGGGGCAGGGACTCCTCTTCCGAAATGTTACTTTTATGTCTAAAGCACTTATTCCCATGATCTGTTATTTATATTATCTGTTATTTATTTGATTACCACATGTATTACTACTGTGAAGCGCTATGTACACTAATGGCGCTATATAAATAAAGACATACAATACAATACCTCTCTGTGCGTGTGTGTGTATACCGGTATTACCTCTCTGGAAGTGTATGTGTATACCGGTATTACCTCTCTGGACGTGTATGTGTATACCGGTATTACCTCTCTGGGCGTGTATGTGTATACTGGTATTACCTCTTTGGGCGTGTATGTGTATACCGGTATTACCTCTCTGGACGTGTATGTGTATATCGATATTACCTCTCTGGACGTGTATGTGTATACCTGTATTAACTCTCTGGGCGTGTATGTGTATACCGGTATTACCTCTCTGGGCGTGTATGTGTAAACCGGTATTACCTCTCTGGGCGTGTATGTGTATACCGGTATTACCTCTCTGGACGTGTATGTGTATACCGGTATTACCTCTCTGGACGTGTATGTGTATACCGGTATTACCTCTCTGGGCGTGTATGTGTATGTGTATACTGGTATTACCTCTTTGGGTGTGTATGTGTATACCGGTATTACCTCTCTGGACGTGTATGTGTATATCGATATTACCTCTCTGTACGTGTATGTGTATACCTGTATTACCTCTCTGGGTGTGTATGTGTATACCGGTATTACATCTCTGGGCGTGTATGTGTGTATACCTGTATTACCTCTCTGGGTGTGTATGTGTATACTGGTATTACCTCTCTGGGCGTGTATGTGTATACCGGTATTACCTCTCTGGGTGTGTATGTGTATACCGGTATTACCTCTCTGGACATGTATGTGTATACCAGTATTACCTCTCTCGGCGTGTATGTGTATACCGGTATTACCTCTCTGGGTGTGTATGTGTATACCGGTATTACCTCTCTGGATGTGTATGTGTATACCAGTATTACCTCTTTGGGCGTGTATGTGTATACCGGGATTACCTCTCTGGGCGTGTATGTGTATACCGGGATTACCTCTCTGGACATAGTGACCTGACCGGCTTGGGGGGCCGCTGGATTTCCCCGAGCAGGGCTGTTGCTAGGGGTCTGGGCAGCTTGCTCCATCTTGATTAGCTACAGCCAATCAGGAGGAGGTGTCTGGGGTTAGGGCCAATGAGAGAGGGATATGTGTGTCTCCAGCGTGTTGCACCTTTCACCATTGTGTCCAGTATTTTCGAACAAGCCACCTGACAAAACGATGTATGTCTGTGTGTGTGTATATATATATATATATATATATATATATAGCACGATATCCCTCACCCTCTGGGCGATACTGCTAGTGTAGGGCTGAGGCATACCTGTTAGGGTCAGGAGATCTGAGTAGTCTGCGATGTGATAGACCAGGACAGGCTTTTGGTGATCCTTGAGATTCGTTCAGATGCTAGCGCCTCCAGGTGTAGTGGGCTCCAGGGTTCCAGAGATCAGCCCCCACCACAACATACCTTCCATCTGCCCAAGGACTGACACTCAGACAGATATATAAAACAACCAGGGCTTTATTGCAGTCACTGCACATAATGGTGATACAGTGTTGCAGGGTTTCCTAGGATTCAGTCCTATGGATGGTGCTGTATACCCTTGATAGTATAGGGTCCTCTATCAATCAGATGTTCCCTCAACCACAAGGGCTGGGGGTGGGCATGCTCATCCCAATGGGAGAGGCTCACAGCCCTACTGGTCTCTTTCTCCCCCAGACCAGGACTGCTCAATCTTGGGCACTTCCTCTCTGTGATCTGGAAGGGGAGGGCCTAGTGCTTGCACCACAATTGGCTGCATGCAAACACCAGGTCACTGCCTCTTCTGTCACTCAGAGAGTAGCAGGAGGGGGGTCAAAAGCCCCAGGATAAACCTGTCATAGCCTGTAGCTATCAGGACTTACATGACAGGAGGCAGAGAGGCAGACTGGACCAGCCTAGGCTACATATATTTATGTATATATATATAACTAGCTGATATACCCAGCGTTGTCCGGAATTGAATTTTCCCACTCCCCCTCTCGCTAAGCTCCCCCTCTCTCTCTCCGCTCCCCCCTCTCTCTTTCCCTCCCGTTCACAGCAATCCGCCCCCCCCTGCACTTGAATGCGGCCCCCCCCACGTGCACAGCTCGGGTCCCCCCCCCATCCACAGCTCCTGTTCGTCGTCCCCAGTTCACAGCTCGGGTCCCCCGAGTCCCTCAGAGCAGCCCTCACTCTCTTCCTCCCCTCGGTTGGCTGGGAGGGTTGCTCGGCGGCTCAGTGTTGGGGCGGGCAGGAGGGTTGCACGGCGCCGGCTCACTTTGGGGGGATTTCTCTGCGGCGGCTGCTGAACGGCCAAAATACAAAGTAATGTATTCCACACTGGCCCCCCCCCGTTCACATGTTCCGGTCCTCCCCCCCTCCCCATCTCCGATTTTCCCCCCACCCCCCCTGGCGGCGGCTCACTGGGGTTTTGTGATTCCCCCCCCCTTCAGAGCTTGCCGGTGGTGGCTCACTTGGATGGGTTGTTCGGTGCCAGATCACTGCAGGTGTGGGCGAGGGATTACTTACCGGGGACGGCGGCTCACTGCGGGTGCGGGCGGGTTATTTACCGGTGGCGGCGGCGGCGGCACGCTGCTGGGGCAGGAGGGGGGGTTTGGCTGCGGCAGCTGAGCGCTGTTGCGGGTTGTTCGGCGGTGTGTGATGGGGGGAGTGCTGGTTGGTTGGCTGCAGCTCACTCAGTGTGCTTGAAAGCCAATGAGAGCCAAGTCACGCGCCGCAGTCAGCCAATGAGAGGCAATGAGTACAAACAAACCCACAAACAAACAGATTTAGACTTTTATATATATATATATATATATATAGATATAATATATATATAATCAAAAACGAATAGACGATACCGTTCTGTGGCTAACTAAATGCTTTAATTTGTGCGAGCTTTCGAGATGCTGATCTCCGCTTCCGGTGGTGTTACAATGGATAAAGCAAGAGAGGTTTTTACCTAAAAACAGTGCATCTTGGACTGTATCTGTGATTGAAGTATATATATATATATATATATATATATATATATATATATATATATATAGCCATAAGATGAACGATCTGAGGGTTGCCATACTCAAAGGTAAACTTAAAACACCGAAAGAGAGACGGTTGCATGAATACAAATTTATGCAACTGTTCGGGACACTTAGCAGTGGCCTAAACAGAGATCGAAATTTTATGAGTCATTACTGACACAAGTGAGCTCTCTCCCATGAGCGCTATAGGCCATGTCTGTACATACTGTGCTATATGTATGCACACACAGCTGTCTCTCACACATACTTATACTCCTTGTTTTTCCATCCCTATACACCACTTTTAGTTATGCTACTAACTCTCACATTTCCACACCCACCCACACCATTTATATCCGCTCCCACTCCACACACACCTTTTGTTAAGCACTGTATATACTGTGGGCTCTCCATTCATGTTAATTCACACTGATACACATACACACTCTTTCATCACTTGCTTTCAGGAACCTTTTGACACCTCCAGCCATAAAACACATCCACACCGGGGGAAGGACCAGCACAGATAACATTCCAAGAGACACTGTTTATAGTATAGCTTTTGCTTGCTTCATTCATTGTAACATCGCCGGAAGAAGAGATCAGTGTATCTCGAAAGCTCGCACAAATAAAAGCATTTCGTTAGCCACAGAACTGTATCGGCTATTTATTTTTTGATTATTGAAGCTCGGCTAACACGGTACTGATACCTCTACATGTATATATATATATATATATATATATATATATATATATATATATATATATATATATATAAAAAGCAGAAAATAGCCGTGTTAGTCCAGTTGCGATAGTGCAGAATAAATTAGTTCTTCAGTATTCGGTGATACCTTTTTTATTGGACTAACAATTTATGTCATAGGACAAGCTTTCGAGAGTTATCCTCTCTTCTTCAGGTCAAGCAATACACTGTCACACACTGACATATGTCACCTGCTTGTGTGTCACACACTGACATCTGCCACCTGCTTGTGTGTCACACACTGACATGTCATCTGCTTGTGTTTCACACACTGACAGCTGTCACCTGCTTGCGTGTGTCACACACTGACATCTGTCACCTGCTTGTGTGTCACACACTGTCATCTGCCACCTGCTTGTGTGTGTCACACACTAACATCTGTCACCTGTTTGCGTGCGTCACACACTGACATCTGTCACCTGCTTGTGTGTGTCACACACTAACATCTGTCATCTGCTTGTGTGTCACACACTGACATCTGCCACCTGCTTGTGTGTCACACCCTGACATCTGTCACTGCTTGTGTGTCACACACTGACATCTGTCACCTGCTTGCGTGTGTCACACACTGACATCTGTCACCTGCTTGTGTGTCACCCACTGACCTGCCACCTGCTTGTGTGTCTCACACACTGACATGTCATCTACTTGTGTGTCACACACTGACTTCTGTCATCTGCTTGTGTGTCACACACTGACATCTGTCACAGTTGCATGATGAGTTAGATGTTTACAGATTATTTTAACAAAAACTTGTGTTACCTGTTTAAAGTACAAAATGTGTTTATTTATTTTTTTAAACAGTAATCCGTCAATTTATGGAATTTTCTCTTTATAATCGGAAACAAGGGGGTTCCCCCAGATTCTGAACCGCAGTATTCTTGGCTCAGGGACGCCTCGATTCCAGGGATATTTAAAAAAATACATATAATCTTCCGGTAATATTAAAGATGGCTGTCGGAGTAATCCAATAGGAAGGCGTAATGTCATGCTCTGATGACAATGCGGCTTCCTATTGGCCTGTGGGAATGAGGCTTTGACTGCGGCCATATACACATGACACAGGGGTCCAGAAACACTGGCACATAAAAATATTAACATCTCAGGAAGCAGGGGGTCCCCCGAGTTAAACATAGCAAGGTTCAGGGAACCCCTGGATATATCTATATATTTGAGTTGGGGGGTTTTTTTTTTAACACAGTTGAAGATATTCACCAGGTGTATCCTGGAATTGACACGTGGTAAAGAAAAAGTGACACATTGTAGTTTAAATCAGTATCTGAAATCCAGGGTTTTACTATCTAGATTTCCGAAGAGCCTGTGATTTCCAGCGCATTGACAGTACAGAGCAGGTTAACACAGTCTGGATAGGTCGTCTCTCCTCTGCAGGTGGAACAGAGAGCAGCAGATTTGATCAAAATACAAATATTTGTTGTGGCTGTTACATTTACCTGGCTGATTAATTAAACCTCACACCTGGAGGTAAAACTGGTCTTGTAAACACTGGGGACATTTTTGTCCCCTGAGAATTTTTTTTTTTTAATTCTCTGGACTGTGTCAGACTTGGGCATTTTAATGCTCTTTGTTGGTGAACGAAAGGTTCAACTCGTGTGCCAAAAATAGAACATTTAGGCAACTTGAAGCAATGCTTGGAAACCCAAGTAACTGTGTGAGGTCATGTTCAGACATTTCATGCAACTTTTACTATTTCATTTTTTGATTAGGTCACAAATCAATGGTTTATACAATATTTTGTGTGTACTTATCTCAAAACGTGCATGTGGAAGCGTGCAATCATGGTGTCCATTTGAATTAAAGAAATATTGATGCCGAAAATGTTGACGCTTTAAACTTATTTGCTCTGCTAAACTCTTTGGGGGGAAAATGACTTTAGTGATGTTTGTTATGAAATAAACCATTATGTATTCTCTCAATCGGATACACTTCTTGCATTTGCTGAAAAACGTATTCTCACAGAAATAACAGATTAAAGTAAATATCAATTCACTGAAGATAACTGAGACTAAAGAATTTGAAAGCTCAGAAGATGCACAAAGGGAAACACATCCTGTCCCCCCCAATCACTGCACACACACACAGGGACACACAGCCTGCCCCCACCCAATCACTGCACACACACACAGGGACACACAGCCTGTCCCCTCCTGTCACTGCACACACAGGGACACGCAGCCTGTCCCCTCCTGTCACTGCACACACACAGCCTGTCCCCTCCTGTCACTGCACTCACACACAGGGACACACAGCCTGTCCCCTCCTGTCACTGCACACACACACACACACACACACACACACACACAGGGACACGCAGCCTGTCCCCTCCTGTCACTGCACACACAGGGACACGCAGCCTGTCCCCTCCGGTCACTGCACACACAGGGACACGCAGCCTGTCCCCTCCTGTCACTGCACACACAGGGACACGCAGCCTGTCCCCTCCTGTCACTGCACACACACACAGGGACACGCAGCCTGTCCCCTCCTGTCACTGCACACACACACACACACAGGGACACGCAGCCTGTCCCCTCCTGTCACGGCACACACACACAGGGACACACAGTCTGTCCCCTCCAGTCACTGCACACACACACACACACACACACAGGGACACGCAGCCTGTCCCCTCCTGTCACTGCACACACAGGGACACGCAGCCTGTCCCCTCCGGTCACTGCACACACAGGGACACGCAGCCTGTCCCCTCCTGTCACTGCACACCCAGGGACACGCAGCCTGTCCCCTCCTGTCACTGCACACACACACAGGGACACGCAGCCTGTCCCCTCCTGTTACTGCACACACAGGGTGTCATGGGATAGAGGGGGTTTGGCCCGGGATTAAAGGGGTTACACCCCATTTGGCCACCCCCTACTCTCACTTGGGAAGCAAGGGGTTAACTGGACTGGGGTCCAGTAATGTGTTTTTACCTTGCTTCAGAATCCAACTGTTTATTCCCCTGTAAAAATGTATTGTTTCTGTTCCAGTGTTTGCACCAACACATACACTGGGGTTGATGCGGGAGGCTTAAGGGGTTAATGAGCTACAGTTTATTAAAATAGAAATATGTGTGGTGTCTTTTCAGAAATATCTGGGCTTCAAAAGGCTTGATTGAAGTTGGGTGTGAAAAGTACTGAGGGGGTTTGATGTATGTTAATACCTAAGTTGCAGGCCAAGGGTATATTGCTGGTAGAGACAGCTAGGACCCAGGTCTGGAGCATTGGGTGTGAAATATAGCACTTGTGACAAACGTTCTCTACACAGGAGGCCCAGCTTCAACGCATTTCTTGACAAGGAGTTTTATGGTGGCCAGGGGTGCGGCTACAGAAGGAGACATCAGAATGAGTGACCTTATTAAATATAAGAATACCATGAGATGTCCTCGGCTGAACATGCTAAAAGCTACATGTGTGTATTCGTGGGACCGATTCGCGCATAATGATTACAGACACATGATGTCTAGCAGGTACTAAGAGACAGATATTAATATCTCTCTTAATTTTAGTATTACACTGTAATATTTAGTCTCATTGGGAGCGTCATGCGTGACGGAATGTATTAATATGTCTTGCGTGCCAGTAAGTATTACTGAACTGAAGTTATGAAGTTATTTAGATAGGAAAAGCAGTTTTTAAACGTCCTAGGGTGGGAGGAGTTTTACTCTGGGGAAGACTGTCAACTTCACCACTGATTTATGACTGGAATTGCATATAAACCAGTGCCCAGCCTATACTCAGTTGTCTTTTGTGCTTTTCGTGATGACTACATCTGAACCTGTGTTATGGAAGAAATTGTCAATCCTGTATCCTGATGGCTTTCTTGTCCAAACTCCTTAAGTAAGTGTATATTTTGCCTGTTATTTGTATATCTTGTGTGTTCACCTTTTTCAAGGAATAAATGATAATTTATCATATCTAGTCGTGTTCAGTTCAACCCAGGTATTTTGGTGTATAATATAGGCCTCTCACAAGTTCCCGTGACACAGGGACACACAGCCTGTCCCCTCCTGTCACTGCATACATACAGGGACACGCAGCCTGTCCCCTCCTGTCACTGCATACATACAGGGACACGCAGCCTGTCCCCTCCTGTCACTGCGCACACACACAGGGACACGCAGCCTGTCCCCTCCTGTCACTGCACACACACACAGGAACACGCAGCCTGTCCCCTCCTGTCACTGCACACATACAGGGACACGCAGCCTGTCCCCTCCTGTCACTGCACACACACACACACAGGGACACGCAGCCTGTCCCCTCCAGTCACTGCACACACACACAGGGACACACAGCCTGTCCCCTCCTGTCACTGCACACACACACAGGGACACGCAGCCTGTCCCCTCCAATTTGAAAACTGCCATTGACTTGAATTTTCTACGATCGGCAGCTTCACACCTTATTGAATATAAGACTCTTAGGGCCTCATTCTAGTAGCTCCAATAATCAACTTATTCTGTTCTGGTTCTGAGTTCTATTCTTATTCTGGTTCTGAGCAGCTATCGCACATTTTGCTAGGTAGCTATTCTAAAAGGAGCTGCAAAACATCAAGATATCACATTTTTTCTGATATCACGCTATTCTAGAAGCTCGATTAGATAATCTGAGCTCTAGAATTGCGTGTTTATCAAATATTCATCTCGCCAGCCCAAGGGTGGCGAAATGGGATCTGCGAGTATGACTTTGGGAAAAAAATGCATTTTTCCTGCATGGGATTTAAGCCGGGGGTTTCCGGAGCTGATACACATCAATACTAGCACCGGAGACCCCCGCATTAATACCAGCTCCGGAGCCGATACACATCAATACTAGCACCGGAGACCCCCGCATTAATACCAGCTCCGGAGCCGATACACATCAATACCAGCACCGGAGACCCCCCGCATTAATACCAGCTCCGGAGCCGATACACATCAATACCAGCACCGGAGACCCCCGCATTAATACCAGCGCCAGGGCCGATACACATCAATACCAGCACCGGAGACCCCCGCATTAATACCAGCTCCGGAGCCGATACACATCAATACCAGCACCGGAGACCCCCCGCATTAATACCAGCTCCGGAGCCGATACACATCAATACTAGCACCGGAGACCCCCGCATTAATACCAGCTCCGGAGCCGATACACATCAATACCAGCACCGGAGACCCCCCGCATTAATACCAGCTCCGGAGCCGATACACATCAATACCAGCACCGGAGACCCCCGCATTAATACCAGCGCCAGGGCCGATACACATCAATACCAGCACCGGAGACCCCCGCATTAATACCAGCTCCGGAGCCGATACACATCAATACCAGCACCGGAGACCCCCCGCATTAATACCAGCTCCGGAGCCGATACACATCAATACCAGCACCGGAGACCCCCGCATTAATACCAGCTCCTGTCACTGCACACACACACACACACACAGGGACACGCAGCCTGTCCCCTCCAGTCACTTCACACACAGGGACACGCAGCCTGTCCCCTCCTATCACTGCACACACACACAGGGACACACACCCTGTCCCCTCCTGTCACTGCACACACACACAGGGACACGCAGCCTGTCCCCTCCAATTTGAAAACTGCCATTGACTTGAATTTTCTACGATCGGCAGCTTCACACCTTATTGAATATAAGACTCTTAGGGCCTCATTCTAGTAGCTCCAATAATCAACTTATTCTGTTCTGGTTCTAAGTTCTATTCTTATTCTGGTTCTGAGCAGCTATCGCACATTTTGCTAGGTAGCTATTCTAAAAGGAGCTGCAAAACATCAAGATATCACATTTTTTCTGATATCACGCTATTCTAGAAGCTCGATTAGATAATCTGAGCTCTAGAATTGCGTGTTTATCAAATATTCATCTTGCCAGCCCAAGGGTGGCGAAATGGGATCTGCGAGTATGACTTTGGGAAAAAAATGCATTTTTCCTGCATGGGATTTAAGCCGGGGGTTTCCGGAGCTGATACACATCAATACTAGCCCCGGAGACCCCCGCATTAATACCAGCTCCGGAGCCGATACACATCAATACTAGCACCGGAGACCCCCGCATTAATACCAGCTCCGGAGCCGATACACATCAATACCAGCACCGGAGACCCCCGCATTAATACCAGCTCCGGAGCCGATACACATCAATACCAGCACCGGAGACCCCCGCATTAATACCAGCTCCAGGGCCGATACACATCAATACCAGCACCGGAGACCCCCGCATTAATACCAGCTCCGGAGCCGATACACATCAATACCAGCACCGGAGACCCCCGCATTAATACCAGCTCCGGAGCCGATACACATCAATACCAGCACCGGAGACCCCCGCATTAATACCAGCTCCGGAGCCGATACACATCAATACCAGCACCGGAGACCCCCGCATTAATACCAGCTCCGGAGCCGATACACATCAATACCAGCACTGGAGACCCCCGCATTAATACCAGCTCCGGAGCCGATACACACCAATACCAGCACCGGAGACCCCGGCATTAATACCAACCCCCGGAGCCGATACACATCAATACCAGCACCGAAGACCCCCGCATTAATACCAGCTCCGGAGCCGATACACATCAATACCAGCACCGGAGACCCCGGCATTAATCCAATGCATCTACAGGCAGCTTCATTACCTTAGCGGCTAACTGTTAAGGCAATGAAGGGGTTAACTACTAGTGCCATGTTTATTGTGGGTAGCGGGGGCGGGGGAAGGTGGTATTTAGTCCATGTTGGGTGTTTAGGGCTACCTGGGGGGTAGCGGGTCTGGTTAACCCCTTCATTACCATAGCAGTTTCCACCGCTATGGTAGTGAAGGGTTTAACCCCTCCTGCAACCTTCCCGGCAGGCCTAACCACCCGCCCTGAGGCTACTACCCCCTTCATCCACCCCCTCTGCCCACAATAAACAGGCTATTGAAGGTGAACCCCTTCATTGCATTAGCGACTAGCCGCTAAGGTAATGAAGCTGTTTTAATAAAAAAAATTAATACTAGGGCAGGGGGTCTCTGGAGCAGAACATCGCTGATTTCAGGTCCGGGGACCCCCTTCTTCCCGAGATACAGGCCCCGTTATGGGGTGCCGGTATCCCTATGCATTCAAATGTCCCGCGTCACGTGACCGGGACATTTACATGCATAGGAGATACCGGCAACTCATAACGGGCCTGTATCTCGGGAAGCAGGGGGTCCCCGGACCTCTAATCAATGATGTTCTGCTCCAGAGACCCCCTGCTCATGTACACTAGTATTACATTTTTTATTAAAACCCATTAAATCCCTGGCGAAATATGCGCAGGGAGAGCCGTCTCTCTGTGCAGCGCTGCAGCCAGATCGCGCAGGGAGAGCCGTCTCTCTCTGTGCAGCTCTGCAGCCAGATCGCGCAGGGAGAGCCGTCTCTCTCTGTGCATTTCTGCAGCCAGATCACGCAGGGAGAGCCGTCTCTCTCTGTGCAGCTCTGCAGCCAGATCACGCAGGGAGAGCCGTCTCTCTCTGTGCAGCTCTGCAGTCAGATCGCGCAGGGAGAGCCGTCTCGCTCTGTGCAGCTCTGCAGCCAGATCACGCAGGGAGAGCCGTCTCTCTCTGTGCAGCTCTGCAGCCAGATCGCGCAGGGAGAGCCGTCTCTCTCTGTGCAGCTCTGCAGCCAGATCGCGCAGGGAGAGCCGTCTCTCTCTGTGCAGCTCTGCAGCCAGATCGCGCAGGGAGAGACGTCTCTCTCTGTGCAGCTCTGCAGCCAGATCGCGCAGGGAGAGCCGTCTCTCTGTGCAGCTCTGCAGCCAGATCGCGCAGGGAGAGCCGTCTCTCTCTGTGCAGCTCTGCAGCCAGATCGCGCAGGGAGAGCCGTCTCTCTCTGTGCAGCTCTGCAGCCAGATCGCGCAGGGAGAGCCGTCTCTCTCTGTGCAGCTCTGCAGCCAGATCCCGCAGGGAGAGCCGTCTCTCTCTGTGCAGCTCTGCAGCCAGATCACGCAGGGAGAGCCGTCTCTCTCTGTGCAGCTCTGCAGCCAGATCGCGCAGGGAGAGCCGTCTCTCTCTGTGCATTTCTGCAGCCAGATCACGCAGGAAGAGCCGTCTCTCTCTGTGCATTTCTGCAGCCAGATCGCGCAGGGAGAGCCGTCTCTCTGTGCAGCTCTGCAGCCAGATCGCGCAGGGAGAGCCGTCTCTCTCTGTGCAGCTCTGCAGCCAGATCACGCAGGGAGAGCCGTCTCTCTCTGTGCAGCTCTGCAGCCAGATCACACAGGGAGAGCCGTCTCTCTCTGTGCAGCTCTGCAGCCAGATCGCGCAGGGAGAGCCGTCTCTCTCTGTGCATTTCTGCAGCCAGATCGCGCAGGGAGAGCCGTCTCTCTCTGTGCAGCTCTGCAGCCAGATCGCGCAGGGAGAGCCGTCTCTCTCTGTGCAGCTCTGCAGCCAGATCGCGCAGGGAGAGCCGTCTCTCTCTGTGCAGCTCTGCAGCCAGATCACGCAGGGAGAGCCGTCTCTCTCTGTGCAGCTCTGCAGCCAGATCGCGCAGGGAGAGCCGTCTCTCTCTGTGCAGCTCTGCAGCCAGATCGCGCAGGGAGAGCCGTCTCTCTCTGTGCAGCTCTGCAGCCAGATCGCGCAGGGAGAGCCGTCTCTCTGTGCAGCTCTGCAGCCAGATCACGCAGGGAGAGCCGTCTCTGTCTGTGCATTTCTGCAGTCAGATCGCGCAGGGAGAGCCGTCTCTCTCTGTGCAGCTCTGCAGCCAGATCGCGCAGGGAGAGCCGTCTCTCTGTGCAGCTCTGCAGCCAGATCGCGCAGGGAGAGCCGTCTCTCTGTGCAGCTCTGCAGCCAGATCGCGCAGGGAGAGCCATCTCTCTGTGCATTTCTGCAGCCAGATCGCACAGGGAGAGCCGTCTCTCTCTGTGCATTTCTGCAGTCAGATCGCGCAGGGAGAGCCGTCTCTCTCTGTGCATTTCTGCAGCCAGATCGCGCAGAGAGAGCCGTCTCTCTCTGTGCAGCTCTGCAGCCAGATCACGCAGGGAGAGCCGTCTCTCTCTGTGCATTTCTGCAGTCAGATCGCGCAGGGAGAGCCGTCTCTCTCTGTGCAGCTCTGCAGCCAGATCGCGCAGGGAGAGCCGTCTCTCTCTGTGCATTTCTGCAGCCAGATCGCGCAGGGAGAGCCGGCTCTCTCTGTGCAGCTCTGCAGCCAGATCGCGCAGGGAGAGCCGTCTCTCTCTGTGCATTTCTGCAGCCAGATCGCGCAGGGAGAGCCGTCTCTCTCTGTGCAGCTCTGCAGCCAGATCGCGCAGGGAGAGCCGTCTCTCTCTGTGCAGCTCTGCAGCCAGATCACGCAGGGAGAGCCGTCTCTCTCTGTGCAGTTCTGCAGCCAGATCGCGCAGGGAGAGCCGTCTCTCTCTGTGCAGCTCTGCAGCCAGATCGCGCAGGGAGAGCCGTCTCTCTCTGTGCAGCTCTGCAGCCAGATCACGCAGGGAGAGCCGTCTCTCTCTGTGCATTTCTGCAGTCAGATCGCGCAGGGAGAGCTGTCTCTCTCTGTGCAGCTCTGCAGCCAGATCACGCAGGGAGAGCCGTCTCTCTCTGTGCAGCTCTGCAGTCAGATCGCGCAGGGAGAGCCGTCTCTCTCTGTGCAGCTCTGCAGCCAGATCACACAGGGAGAGCCGTCTCTCTCTGTGCAGCTCTGCAGCCAGATCGCGCAGGGAGAGCCGTCTCTCTCTGTGCATTTCTGCAGCCAGATCACGCAGGGAGAGCCGTCTCTCTCTGTGCAGCTCTGCAGCCAGATCACGCAGGGAGAGCCGTCTCTCTCTGTGCAGCTCTGCAGCCAGATCGCGCAGGGAGAGCCGTCTCTCTCTGTGCAGCTCTGCAGCCAGATCGCGCAGGGAGAGCCGTCTCTCTCTGTGCAGCGCTGCAGCCAGATCGCGCAGGGAGAGCCGTCTCTCTCTGTGCAGCTCTGCAGCCAGATCGCACAGGGAGAGACGTCTCTCTCTGTGCAGCTCTGCAGCCAGATCACGCAGGGACAGCCGTCTCTCTCTGTGCAGCTCTGCAGCCAGATCACGCAGGGAGAGCCGTCTCTCTCTGTGCATTTCTGCAGCCAGATCACGCAGGGAGAGCCGTCTCTCTCTGTGCAGCTCTGCAGCCAGATCACGCAGGGAGAGCCGTCTCTCTCTGTGCATTTCTGCAGTCAGATCGCGCAGAGAGAGCCGTCTCTCTCTGTGCAGCTCTGCAGCCAGATCGCGCAGGGAGAGCCGTCTCTCTCTGTGCATTTCTGCAGCCAGATCACGCAGGGAGAGCCGTCTCTCTCTGTGCAGCTCTGCAGCCAGATCGCGCAGGGAGAGCCGTCTCTCTCTGTGCAGCTCTGCAGCCAGATCGCGCAGGGAGAGCCGTCTCTCTCTGTGCAGCTCTGCAGCCAGATCGCGCAGGGAGAGCCGTCTCTCTCTGTGCAGCTCTGCAGCCAGATCGCGCAGGGAGAGCCGTCTCTCTCTGTGCAGCTCTGCAGCCAGATCGCGCAGGGAGAGACGTCTCTCTCTGTGCAGCTCTGCAGCCAGATCGCGCAGGGAGAGCCGTCTCTCTGTGCAGCTCTGCAGCCAGATCACGCAGGGAGAGCCGTCTCTCTCTGTGCAGCTCTGCAGCCAGATCGCGCAGGGAGAGCCGTCTCTCTCTGTGCAGCTCTGCAGCCAGATCGCGCAGGGAGAGCCGTCTCTCTCTGTGCAGCTCTGCAGCCAGATCCCGCAGGGAGAGCCGTCTCTCTCTGTGCAGCTCTGCAGCCAGATCACGCAGGGAGAGCCGTCTCTCTCTGTGCAGCTCTGCAGCCAGATCGCGCAGGGAGAGCCGTCTCTCTCTGTGCATTTCTGCAGCCAGATCACGCAGGAAGAGCCGTCTCTCTCTGTGCATTTCTGCAGCCAGATCGCGCAGGGAGAGCCGTCTCTCTGTGCAGCTCTGCAGCCAGATCGCGCAGGGAGAGCCGTCTCTCTCTGTGCAGCTCTGCAGCCAGATCACGCAGGGAGAGCCGTCTCTCTCTGTGCAGCTCTGCAGCCAGATCGCGCAGGGAGAGCCGTCTCTCTGTGCAGCTCTGCAGCCAGATCGCGCAGGGAGAGCCGTCTCTCTGTGCAGCTCTGCAGCCAGATCGCGCAGGGAGAGCCGTCTCTCTGTGCAGCTCTGCAGCCAGATCGCGCAGGGAGAGCCGTCTCTCTCTGTGCAGCTCTGCAGCCAGATCGCGCAGGGAGAGCCGTCTCTCTCTGTGCAGCTCTGCAGCCAGATCGCGCAGGGAGAGCCGTCTCTCTCTGTGCAGCTCTGCAGCCAGATCACGCAGGGAGAGCCGTCTCTCTCTGTGCATTTCTGCAGCCAGATCACGCAGGGAGAGCCGTCTCTCTCTGTGCATTTCTGCAGCCAGATCACGCAGGGAGAGCCGTCTCTCTCTGTGCAGCTCTGCAGCCAGATCACGCAGGGAGAGCCGTCTCTCTCTGTGCATTTCTGCAGTCAGATCGCGCAGGGAGAGCCGTCTCTCTCTGTGCAGCTCTGCAGCCAGATCGCGCAGGGAGAGCCGTCTCTCTCTGTGCATTTCTGCAGCCAGATCACGCAGGGAGAGCCGTCTCTCTCTGTGCAGCTCTGCAGCCAGATCGCGCAGGGAGAGCCGTCTCTCTCTGTGCAGCTCTGCAGCCAGATCGCGCAGGGAGAGCCGTCTCTCTGTGCAGCTCTGCAGCCAGATCGCGCAGGGAGAGCCGTCTCTCTGTGCAGCTCTGCAGCCAGATCACGCAGGGAGAGCCGTCTCTCTCTGTGCAGCTCTGCAGCCAGATCACGCAGGGAGAGCCGTCTCTCTCTGTGCAGCTCTGCAGCCAGATCACGCAGGGAGAGCCGTCTCTCTCTGTGCATTTCTGCAGCCAGATCACGCAGGGAGAGCCGTCTCTCTCTGTGCAGCTCTGCAGCCAGATCACGCAGGGAGAGCCGTCTCTCTCTGTGCAGCTCTGCAGCCAGATCACGCAGGGAGAGCCGTCTCTCTCTGTGCATTTCTGCAGTCAGATCGCGCAGGGAGAGCCGTCTCTCTCTGTGCAGCTCTGCAGCCAGATCGCGCAGGGAGAGCCGTCTCTCTCTGTGCATTTCTGCAGCCAGATCACGCAGGGAGAGCCGTCTCTCTCTGTGCAGCTCTGCAGCCAGATCACGCAGGGAGAGCCGTCTCTCTCTGTGCAGCTCTGCAGCCAGATCGCGCAGGGAGAGCCGTTTCTCTCTGTGCAGCTCTGCAGCCAGATCGCGCAGGGAGAGCCGTCTCTCTCTGTGCAGCTCTGCAGCCAGATCGCGCAGGGAGAGCCGTCTCTCTCTGTGCAGCTCTGCAGCCAGATCGCGCAGGGAGAGACGTCTCTCTCTGTGCAGCTCTGCAGCCAGATCGCGCAGGGAGAGCCGTCTCTCTGTGCAGCTCTGCAGCCAGATCACGCAGGGAGAGCCGTCTCTCTCTGTGCAGCTCTGCAGCCAGATCGCGCAGGGAGAGCCGTCTCTCTCTGTGCAGCTCTGCAGCCAGATCGCGCAGGGAGAGCCGTCTCTCTCTGTGCAGCTCTGCAGCCAGATCACGCAGGGAGAGCCGTCTCTCTCTGTGCAGCTCTGCAGCCAGATCACACAGGGAGAGCCGTCTCTCTCTGTGCAGCTCTGCAGCCAGATCGCGCAGGGAGAGCCGTCTCTCTCTGTGCATTTCTGCAGCCAGATCACGCAGGGAGAGCCGTCTCTCTCTGTGCATTTCTGCAGCCAGATCGCGCAGGGAGAGCCGTCTCTCTGTGCAGCTCTGCAGCCAGATCGCGCAGGGAGAGCCGTCTCTCTCTGTGCAGCTCTGCAGCCAGATCACGCAGGGAGAGCCGTCTCTCTCTGTGCAGCTCTGCAGCCAGATCGCGCAGGGAGAGCCGTCTCTCTGTGCAGCTCTGCAGCCAGATCGCGCAGGGAGAGCCATCTCTCTGTGCAGCTCTGCAGCCAGATCGCGCAGGGAGAGCCGTCTCTCTGTGCAGCTCTGCAGCCAGATCGCGCAGGGAGAGCCGTCTCTCTCTGTGCAGCTCTGCAGCCAGATCGCGCAGGGAGAGCCGTCTCTCTCTGTGCATTTCTGCAGCCAGATCACGCAGGGAGAGCCGTCTCTCTGTGCAGCTCTGCAGCCACATCGCGCAGCGAGAGCCGTCTCTCTCTGTGCAGCTCTGCAGCCAGATCACACAGGGAGAGCCGTCTCTCTCTGTGCAGCTCTGCAGCCAGATTGCGCAGGGAGAGCCGTCTCTCTGTGCAGCTCTGCAGCCAGATCGCGCAGGGAGAGCCGTCTCTCTCTGTGCAGCTTTGCAGCCAGATCGCGCAGGGAGAGCCGTCTCTCTCTGTGCAGCTCTGCAGCCAGATCACACAGGGAGAGCCGTCTCCCTCTGTGGAGCTCTGCAGCCAGATCGCGCAGAGAGAGCCGTCTCTCTCTGTGCAGCTCTGCAGCCAGATCGCGCAGGGAGAGCCGTCTCTCTCTGTGCAGCTCTGCAGCCAGATCACACAGGGAGGGCTGAGATTAGTTTTTGTGCTGTCCCGAGCAGTTTAGGCATTTTACTGCCGCACGGTTTGAGTTTGGTTCAGATTCTTTCTGAATACGGTGATAACTCAAATTTCAAACCGTTTGGCAGGGAATATGCCAAACCGTTCGAGATAGCAGCAAAATAATCGGAGCTACTAGAATAAGGCCCTTGGAGGGATTTGGATTGCTTCATGGTTTTCTTTATGTGAGATGGAAAACAAATTAGGACATGATAATGAACATTTGTGCATGATAAGGATATATTGAGAATACCGATTGTAACTTCATCTAAAGCTTCTGCACTAGCAAATTAATGATGTCCCCAACATTTGCAGCATGAAGTCCTCACTGCTTCCCCCTAATGCTTCTATTCAGTACTCAGAGAACAGTGGGACAGGCCCCGAATCACTGACAGACATTGGCCAGAGCAGAGGATTCCTTAGGTTGGACCAGACTGAAAGTGCACTCACAATGCTAAGCCTTATGGCACCTTACAGTCATTTGTTTGAGTGGCTCAAAATGTGCTTTATGGTTTAGTATCATTTTGTAAACATGGTCTCAATATCTTTACAAAGTGCTGTTTGAATTAAATAGAGGGTGTAAAGAAATTCTCTAGGGGAGGAGGTCTTTCTCTTTCTCAGTGCTGTGCTGCTTCTCTGCTGTGTCTGCACCCCTGTTCTTATTCATTTTGAAGTATTATTAAGACCTTTGAAGACACTGTAAATCCTTATGTATTGTTATGTCTGTAAATATATTTTTGATAAAAATATCTGTGTTTTCTGAGAAGTTTTGGGTTCTCGCACTTACTCTCGCTCTACTTCTTAATTAGGATAAAAACTCTCCACCTCGGACTTGCACATAACATTTCTTTATTGCTTTCCATTTAAACTTGTTCCCAACATTACCATGACAAATGCATCTTTCACACCTATTGTTAGTCTCTCTTTAATTGATCTGCTTGGGCCTGTAGAAGCCCACAGCTGTCAGACGTGTGGAGGCCATGTGATGGTATGTGTGACATATTTGTTGAAGTGTTTGGGACTTGTCTGATGAAGTGACGTGTGTGTGACTTTTTATTAAGGTAACGTGTGTGTGACTTATTTGTTGAGGTGACAGGTCTGTGACTTGTTGGAGGTGACGAGTGTGCATGACTTGTTTGAGGTGACGTGTCTGTGACTTGTTTGTTGAGGTGACAGGTCTGTGACTTGTTTGTTGAGGTGACGAGTGTGCATGACTTGTTTGAGGTGACGGGTCTGTGACTTGTTTGTTGAGGTGACGAGTGTGCATGACTTGTTTGAGGTGACGGGTCTGTTACTTGTTTGTTGAGGTGACGAGTCTGTGACTGGTTTGTTGAGGTGACGTGTGTGCGTGACGTGTTTGTTGAGGTGACGTGTGTGCGTGACTTGTTTGTTGAGGTGACGAGTCTGTGACTTGTTTGTTGAGGATGACGTGTGTGCTTGACGTGTTTGTTGAGGTGACGTGTGTGCTTGACGTATTTGTTGAGGATGACGTGTTTGTTGAGGTGACGTGTGTGCGTGACTTGTTTGTTGAGGTGACGGGTCTGTGACTGGTTTGTTTAGGTGACGTGTGTGCGTGACTTGTTTGTTGAGGTGACGAGTCTGTGACTTGTTTGTTGAGGATGACGTGTGTGCTTGACTTGTTTGAGGTGACGGGTCTATGACTGGTTTGTTGAGGTGACGTGTGTGTGATTTGTTTGTTGAGGTGATGTGTGTGCGTGACTTGTTTGTTGAGGTGATGAGTCTGTAACTGGTTTGTTGAGGTGACGGGTCTGTGACTTGTTTGTTGAGGTGACGGGTCTGTGACTTGTTTGTTGAGGTGACATGTGTGTGACTAGTTTGTTGAGGTGATATGATGGGTTTTCAGGATGCATTAATGTCACACACATGAATGTCACAACTGATTCAAGCACCCTGAGGATTTTCTCTTGACACAAGATCTGTAAGAGTCTCATAAAGCTAGCTAAAAAGACCAGTTACGTTTTTCCAAATCTGTTTCTCTCAAATACATTTTTAAGACAGACATCTTATGTTAGGGCTTCTAGTGTCCCTTCAACATCTGTTGGGAAGAGTTTGTGCTACAGTTACCACATTACTGTTATTACAAATAATTTTAAGACTGCAACACAGTGTCTAGATATACAGTTCTTTAAAACACACCTCATAGTTTCTGTTCTGTTAAATGTACCACGTTCATTGGCCCATATTGATCTTCATGGCTGCCAAATGTAGGTCTTTGAAGTGTCAACTTGGACCTCGAGGTGAACCCTTTTGTCTCCATGGGGTGGAGACAGAGGTGGTTGCTCTAAACTGCTCTCCTTTTCCTTCTCTCCATCCCCTTCCCAAAGACTGATAAGAGGCGGGTAGGACTCGTGTAGTGGGATGAAAGACGCCCTCTGCATGTACCTTTTCAGAGAGTGCCCGCAGCTTTTGTGTTTGAGGTGTCGCCCAGCATATATAATAACTGTAGCCATGCATAACCCAGCCACAAGAGAGCCCAGGGCAGCTGAGAGGGTGATGCTCACTGGCCTACCTACCACTGCCATAGAGAAGGAAGCTTCTTTAGTGGTTACATTGAGGCAAGAATGTTGACTTGATCTGGAAACAGGGGAAATAGTAAGGCACACTTCATACCTTGTGGCTGGTTTAAGGTGAGTGAGATTATACTCTTGTATATCAAGAGGCACTTTAGCTGTGTAACTGATGTGAGGATTGTGTATCCTTATTGTTGCTGAAGACCAATGGACAGGGATAAGGACATCTGTGGCAATGCTTGACCCACCCTGCATTTTCCATTCTACCACCACAAAGTTTGAATGCACCTTCTTAGTAACTATGAGGAGGGAAATCGCCTCTTGCTCTCGAGTTGTGTTGATGTTGATAAAAACACTTTTACTGTCTGTACCATCTGAGTTCCACATGTGGCATATATATGATCCTGAATCTTGCTCTACAACATCCACAATTTCCAGTGAACCTTCAGTATTGACTCGGACTCTGCCACTTTCTCCTGATACTCTCTCTCCATATGGGGTTATCCAGTACATCTCTGGCTTTGGTTGACCACTGGCCTGACAAGTGAGAGTTAACAGTTGGTGCTTAGATAGGTGTATCTGAGAAGGAAATGAGTGTGTGTCTATTACGGGTGGGCATCTACTCAACCATGCTTGGCCCTGAATTTCTTGGAAAAGGTGCCCACTGACCAGGGAAGGGCTTGTACAAAGTGTGGCCTGTAACTCAATCAATCTTAGCATGGAAAGCCCTTTCCAGTTGTTTTGGCAATCACAACGGAGAGGGTTGCTATATAAGCTAATCTCAGTCAACCCTGGCAGTGCCTGAAATATTTTCAATGGCACGATCGCTAATCGATTATTGCTAAGAAGTAGAGTCTTCAGGTCTCCCACATTAGAGGCAAATGCATCTGGGTCCAGGTAGGATAACCTGGGGTTGTTGCAGATTTCCAGTTTTACGATCTCTGGTAGATCTTGGAAGGCGTTGGCCTCCACACGCTCCAATTCCTCCATTGAATTGAGGCTAAGTTCCTCTAAGTGGGGCATGTCTTTGAAATCCCCACATCTAATCCTACCAATGGGATTCTTGTTGAGGTCTAAGAATTTTAAAAGGTTCAAGTTCTTTAGTGCTTCCTTAGGAACAGAGGTCAATCGATTATCAAAAAAAGAGAGACTCTCAAGATAGTCCAATCCAAAAAAGGCATTTTCTGGAATATGTTCTAGCTCCATCCCAGCTAAGACAAGGCTATGCAATCTCCCCAGTGGCTGGAAGTTCAGGCTCTGAAGAGCAGCCACAGGATTCTCCCCAACCATAAGTATTTCTAGATTTGGTAGATCTTCAAACCACCTTGGATCAATGACATGGAGACGATTGGCATTTAGATGAAGTCTCAAAAGCCTTCCCAAACCAAAGAATGCTTGGGGTTCAATAACACTTATTTGATTATGGTTAATATACAACTCTTCAAGGCTCTGAAGCGCCTTTAAGCAGTTGTCTGGTAGCTCAGTGAGCTGATTCTCCTCCAGATACAGGGTGATAAGATGGGAGAGGTTAGATAGACCCAAATCCCCAATGCTTTTAAAGTGATTTTGGGACAGATCCAGCTCAGTCAGGTTAACCAATTCTTGAAGTTCCCAACCTAAGTGTGAAATCTTATTACTTTGAAGCAATAGAACTTGGGTGTCGATGGAGAGGTTCTCAGGTACATGAGTGAGTAAAAGGTCATTGCAGTCAACTGTCTTGGCTTCATGGTATACAGACTGTGGGGTGAACCAAGGCCTTGTCTCGCAAACACATTGAGGTGGGCAGAATCCCAGACAAGAGAAGATGGAATGAAGAAGAATCAGAATGAGAAACAGTTCAGTCTGAGGAAGAGGTCCCTTCATGGTCATATGCTGGAAATGGGACAATTATAAAGTCTTCTGCCTAAGGAGGGTAAAGCAATTTCTGGTGAATAGATCTGTAAGGCAAAGAAAGTGATTGAAATAGGAGCACAGAATGTGACAATGAGCGTGAACATTTAGCTCATTAGATGCGTGCAAGTAAATGTCCCACCATTCAATATACAGTATATCAAATAATCCACGGTCCGGTTCTTTTCTATATTTATTCAGAGACAATAGAACACATCTTTTACAGCATCATTTCAGTCAGTGACATCAGGTTTTAAGGCATTTAGAATTTAGTTATAGAGTGTAGAATACTTAGCTTGGTTGTTCTTAGCTTGGTTGATTGTTAAATTATTCTGAATTCTATAAATCCAAATACAATCTTTGCACATTTTCCTTAACAAGTCTTAACATAGCAATCACCTGTTTATCTCACTGCCAGCCCAATGTCCTTGTCAATCATCAATGTTTAAACCAATATTCCTTCAATTAGCAATATTTACTTTGATTTAGAAAACCATTTGTTCTGTCACTAAATAACTATAAGATTAACTGTGTTCCTAATCTTTTAAGACCGATCTCTATTGTATTCTCTACTACCTATTTAACTAACCTTTGATGCAAAACTCATGATCCTATACTATTCAAATCAGTAGACATTAAACATATCAAGTTTCATACAAAATAGAAATTAATAAAACAAGATAGATTCTTAAGTCACGTAAAACATTTCTACACCTGCCCGTCTTTAGACTGATTTATCTTCTTATCTTTCTAACTTAATACAATATTACTTATTTGAACTTGTTACATACTGAATATATATGTATATTGACAATATAGCATCTTTATTATTTAGTCTTGAAATTGTCCTATCCTCCGATAGGTCAATAAAGAGACTCATAGAAACTCTTCCTGAGTCCGTGTGTATGTTAACCATATCCCTACACATTTCCTATTCCGTTCTCCTTCATTAGGAAGAGGAAGTACATCTATTTGTCACGTATAATAACAATATTATAAGATGTGCTGTCTGTGTCTTTACATCCCACTCATTCTCCATCTCAGATAAGAGTAGTAATACTTATTATTATTATTTACCTGTATAGCATGAATAGTGTACATAACAATTTATACTGATTTTACAGCCACGATGAATCCCTCGCTCAAAGATTTTGCCACCCAATGTTTGATGTTAGAAAGTTACAGTGGGCTGGAGCTGGGTCCTCTCCTGTACACCAGTATATGTAAATCTCTCATACTCCTGTTTCTTTTATCTTCACCTTGTTTATCGCACTCCCTCTGATAATTGGATGTTTCAGTAATATCTCCCTTCCACCTTTTTCTTCTTTGTTTTCTTCCTGGCCTTGTCTCTTCCTCTCCCTGCTCTTCCCTTTCTCTGTCGTTACTGTTCTAGTTTTCTTTATCCTTGTCTCTATCTTTGCTTCATTGTCTCACTTGTCCTCCCATCTACTCAGGCTTCATTATTTGTCAATTCCCCCTTTTATTCCTCTCTTCCCCTCTTATTTCTCTGTCCTTCTCTATCTCTCCTACGCTCTCCTATTCACTTGCACTACAGCATTGCCATGGTAACACATGGATTGTTTTGTCTCTCCAACATGGAAAATCAAGTCACAATATTAACTCGTTGATGCTGCTGAGGTTTGGAACATGTAGCTCTGAAGAGACAGGCTGTCTTGGGTATCCCTGAATTTATCTGGACAAAGTCAGAGAAAGATAGGATGACAAAGAGAAGAGTTTAGGAGAAGAGTTTAGGATAGATTGAGAAGATGAGGGGAAACATAAATCAGATGGTTTGTGAGAGAAGCAGCATATTGTCTATCACAAATGACATCCCAAGGTGAACCAATTGTGTCTATATACACAGAACATTATATTACAAGCAGCTGAGTTGTGCATTCAAACTATGCACAAGGGTTTAGTGAGAAAAAGACAAAAGAATTCCAAAGAAATGCATTAGCTATAAACCAAAAGCACGTGCACTAAAATGAGAATGAGGCGTGAATTAAACCATTCTTGCGCCTTTTCTTTATCGCCCCATCTCCCTTATTTTGCCCTTTTTGCTTTTCTATCAGTCCCTGACATGTTATTTAATCTGGAATAGCCTGAAAACGGCTGGTTTCATGGAAGTTCAGCACCTCAGACAGCTCCTACAGGCAGCTCACACTCCCCCAAATGTGATCAAGGTAATGCATATTGTACTTCAATAACACCCTGTGTACTTATCGGGATAAAAGTAGCAAATGTAGTGTCCTCATTTGTGGGTTATACCATTGCATCCATATAGCAAACGCATATTCTGCTGTGCCTCTCTCTCACTTCCATCATTCTCTCTCCACACACACACACACACACACACACACACACACACACACACACACACACACACACACACACACACACGTATGTATATCACTCCCAATGCAGATAAGGACACTGGCATTTGTGTTAAATATAATATTGTGTTAAATATAATATTAAAATATGTGTTTGTGTATGTATATATATATATATATATATATATATATATATATATATATATATATATATATATATACACACACACACACACACATACATCTATGCAGTGGGAGCACTGTATGTATGCTAGGTGATAATGGTTGAAAGACAGGTTGCAGACCTGTCTAAGTCATGTGAATGTGCTCACAAGCGATATTCTTTAATGGCTATATGCTAACGGTGGAGGTTTGTTGTTGCCTTTTTCACCCACCATAACTTAAAGTGTATATGGTAAACCTATCCAGCCTAGAAATATTGCAAAGCAAGTATAAACCAACCTCACACTGATGATACCCATCAAGGTTGAAACATGTCTGTGAGTGGTTTGACTTGCTTTGCTAGTCTCATGCTGTGCTTAAAAGCTGTGTCAACAGTGTTGCATCTGCTTATATGAGCTCCATGTGAATGGATATTCCAGGCAAAAGGTGACACATTGTGTGCTCATTTACATGTCCTTTCCCAGAATCCCTTGCTGCAGTGGGAGCACTGTATGCGAGTTGATAATGGTTGAATGGCAGGGTGCAGACCTGTCTGAGACATGTCAATGTGCTCACAAGTGATATTCTTTATTATATATATATGTAGCTTGACACAAATGCCAATTTTGTAACCCCAGCAATGTGTAGGGTCCTTATTATAACAGTAATTATTCCAATATGTTCAGTAGTAACATAATCTGAAACAAATATATGTTATGGCTACATGTTAGTTTTGATGCATCATGATCAGGTCAATTTGCAATTGAGATTAAAATCTCAATATTTATGAATGTTATTTGGAATGATAAATGAACTGATAATGCAAAGGTATAAATTATATCAAAGGACTCAATTCAAAATAATGTTATACAAGTATAAAAATAGCAATTACATGCATGGGTGAAATGTACATTTCTTTGTAACACTACAATCCTGAATCCTGATAAATAAATCAAACCATAGGTGTCAGTAACTGGTCGCACCCTATTCAGGTGCTATATATGTCCAGCCCCATACACATTGCTCTTTCATTGCAGCCTTACTGTGTAATCACCTCTCTAAAGATATTACTCATTATTTTCTTCTATCTTCCATCTGATTATTCATATCAATGAGTAAATGATGATTCACGAATTTCCAGATTATCTGATGTCATTATCACTATACTCACATTTACCAAATCAATTCCACTTTGAAAACAGAAGTGGATTCAACCCTGAGCTATTTACCTTGGCATATACCCAGACTTCACCCTAAAAATGTACTAAACTCTGAAGGAAACATGGACAGAGCCGGGAGATAACCCTGGGAGAGATACTGTAAGCAGAGAAGTAGATAAAGAGAAAATGTGAAGGGACATGTGTGACTTGTGTCATGTGAAGGGACATGTATGGCTTGTATCATGTGAAGGGACATGTGTGACTTGTGTCATGTGAAGGGACATGTATGGCTTGTATCATGTGAAGGGACATGTGTGACTTGTGTCATGTGAACACGCAGACCTGGGACCTCTCACTGATTTGTGGTCTAACTGGTTTTAGTACCCATCATAAGAAAAAGAAAACACAGCAGCTCACAAGGAGGAAGATATATGTATTGAAATATACAATAATAAAGCAAGTAGTAACTTACTCTTTAAAAGTTAAAAGTCCAGTATGCCTTAAAAGCTCTGCCTCGCATCTCACATCTCCTAGGCAAGCATAGTTATTATTTGCTGAGGTGAGAGGTCCTGCTTGCCTAGGAGACGTATTAGATCGCGACACACGGGTCACGTTGCGCACGCAAACCCGGAAGTCACGCGGTCACACTTGAACACTCAGGCACTCCCGGCGCGCGGGAGTGATCAGTCTCAACACGGCATCTATGCCAGGAACCAGACCGTTCGGCGAGGCAGAGCTTTTGAGGCATACTGGACTTTTAACTTTTAAAGAGTAAGTTACTACTTGCTTTATTATTGTATATTTCAATACATATATCTTCCTCCTCGGAGCGCTGCTGTGTTTTCTTTCTCTTATGATTGATCCGTCATTGGAGTATTCCTGAGACGGATCCTGGTGGAAGAGGAGAAAACTTCCATACACACAAGCTGCAAGAGGAAGGAGTTGGTCTACCTAACAGACACTTTTAGGAAGCAAGAGTGCGGACCCAAACCTTCTGACTGGTTTTAGTGTCCATTTCAATGAAGTCTCACTGGTATGAGTATTGTTCCTATAAATTACCACTTTTTGATCCGAAATCCCCAAATTGCACTGCTTTTTATCCTTGGAGGTTGACATTTCTGTCGGGATATTGAGATTTTCTGCACTATAACCTGCAGCCATATGGAAAATGTTGGATGTATTTTGTGCTTTTACAATATGTTGTGATACCATAACAGTCACTGGCAGGGGTACAGCTAGAGAGGGTCCCACATAGGGGTACAGCTAGAGAGGGTCCCACACAGGGGTACAGCTAGAGAGGGTTCCACACAGGGGTACAGCTAGAGAGGGTCCCACACAGGGGTACAGCTAGAGAGGGTCCCACACAGGGGTACAGCTACAGGGGGTCACACACAGGGGCACAGCTACAGGGGGTCACAGACAGGGGCACAGCTACAGGGAGTCACACACAGGGACACAGCTACAGGGAGTCACACACAGGGGCACAGCTACAGGGGGTCACACACAGGGGCACAGCTACAGGGAGTCACAATAAGGAGCACAGCTACAGGGAGTCACACACAGGGGCACAGCTACAGGGAGTCACACACAGGGGTACAGCTACAGGGAGTCACACACAGGTCACAGCTACAGGGAGTCACACACAGGTCACAGCTACAGGGAGTCACACACAGGGGCACAGCTACAGGGGGTCACACACAGGGGCACAGCTACAGGGAGTCACACACAGGGGCACAGCTACAGGGAGTCACACACAGGGACACAGCTACAGGGGGTCACACACAGGGGCACAGCTACAGGAGGTCACACACAGGGCACAGCTACAGGGAGTCACACACAGGGGCACAGCTACAGGGGGTCACGGCACAGCTACAGGGGGTCACACACAGTGGCACAGCTACAGGGGGTCACACACAGGGGCACAACTACAGGGGGTCACACACAGGGGCACAGCTACAGGGAGTCACACACAGGAGCACAGCTACAGGGGGTCACACACAGGGGCACAGCTACAGGGAGTCACAATAAGGAGCACAGCTACAGGGAGTCACACACAGGGGCACAGCTACAGGGAGTCACACACAGGGGTACAGCTACAGGGAGTCACACACAGGTCACAGCTACAGGGAGTCACACACAGGTCACAGCTACAGGGAGTCACACACAGGGGCACAGCTACAGGGGGTCACACACAGGGGCACAGCTACAGGGAGTCACACACAGGGGTACAGCTACAGGGAGTCACACACAGGTCACAGCTACAGGGGGTCACACACAGGGGCACAGCTACAGGAGGTCACACACAGGGGCACAGCTACAGGAGGTCACACACAGGGGCACAGCTACAGGAGGTCACACACAGGGGCACAGCTACAGGGAGTCACACACAGGGGCACAGCTACAGGGGGTCACACACAGGGCACAGCTACAGGGGCTCACACACAGGGACACAGCTACAGGGGGTCACACACAGGGGCACAGCTACAGGGAGTCACACACAGGGACACAGCTACAGGGGGTCACACACAGGGGCACAGCTACAGGAGGTCACACACAGGGGCACAGCTACAGGGAGTCACACACAGGGGCACAGCTACAGGAGGTCACACACAGGGGCACAGCTACAGGGAGTCACACACAGGGGCACAGCTACAGGGAGTCACACACAGGGGCACAGCTACAGGGGGTCACACACAGGGGCACAGTTACAGGGAGTCACACACAGGGGCACAGCTACAGGGAGTCACACACAGGGGCACAGCTACAGGGAGTCACACACAGGGGCACAGCTACAGGAGGTCACACACAGGGGCACAGCTACAGGGGGTCACACACAGGGGCACAGCTACAGGGAGTCACACACAGGGGCACAGCTACAGGGAGTCACACACAGGGGCACAGCTACAGGGAGTCACACACAGGGGCACAGCTACAGGGAGTCACACACAGGGGCACAGCTACAGGGAGTCACACACAGGGGCACAGCTACAGGGGGTCACACACAGGGGCACAGCTACAGGAGGTCACGCACAGGGACACAGCTACAGGAGGTCACACACAGGGCACAGCTACAGGGAGTCACACACAGGGGCACAGCTACAGGGAGTCACACACAGGGGCACAGCTACAGGGAGTCACACACAGGGGCACAGCTACAGGGAGTCACACACAGGGGCACAGCTACAGGGAGTCACACACAGGGGCACAGCTACAGGAGTCACACACAGGGGCACAGCTACAGGGAGTCACACACAGGCGCACAGCTACAGGAGGTCACACACAGGGGCACAGCTACAGGGGGTCACACACAGGGCACAGCTACAGGAGTCACACACAGGGGCACAGCTACAGGAGGTCACACACAGGGGCACAGCTACAGGAGTCACACACAGGGGCACAGCTACAGGAGGTCACACACAGGGGCACAGCTACAGGGGGTCACACACAGGGGCACAGCTACAGGGGGTCACACACAGGGGCACAGCTACAGGGGGTCACACACAGGGGCACAGTTACAGGGAGTCACACACAGGGGCACAGCTACAGGGAGTCACACACAGGGGCACAGCTACAGGGAGTCACACACAGGGGCACAGCTACAGGGGGTCACACACAGGGGCACAGCTACAGGGGGTCACACACAGGGGCACAGCTACAGGGAGTCACACACAGGGCACAGCTACAGGGGGTCACACACAGGGGCACAGCTACAGGGAGTCACACACAGGGGCACAGCTACAGGGGGTCACACACAGGGGCACAGCTACAGGGGGTCACACACAGGGGCACAGCTACAGGGAGTCACACACAGGGGCACAGCTACAGGGGGTCACACACAGGGCACAGCTACAGGAGGTCACACACAGGGGCACAGCTACAGGGAGTCACACACAGGGGCACAGCTACAAGGGGTCACACACAGGGGCACAGCTACAGGGGGTCACACACAGGGGCACAGTTACAGGGAGTCACACACAGGGGCACAGCTACAGGGGGTCACACACAGGGGCACAGCTACAGGGGGTCACACACAGGGGCACAGCTACAGGGGGTCACACACAGGGGCACAGCTACAGGAGGTCACGCACAGGGACACAGCTACAGGAGGTCACACACAGGGGCACAGCTACAGGAGGTCACACACAGGGGCACAGCTACAGGGGGTCACACACAGGGGCACAGCTACAGGAGGTCACGCACAGGGACACAGCTACAGGAGGTCACACACAGGGGCACAGCTACAGGAGGTCACACACAGGGGCACAGCTACAGGGGGTCACACACAGGGCACAGCTACAGGGGGTCACACACAGGGGCACAGCTACAGGGAGTCACACACAGGGGCACAGTTACAGGGAGTCACACACAGGGGCACAGCTACAGGGGGTCACACACAGGGGCACAGCTACAGGGGGTCACACACAGGGGCACAGCTACAGGGGGTCACACACAGGGGCACAGCTACAGGGAGTCACACACAGGGGCACAGCTACAGGGAGTCACACACAGGGGCACAGCTACAGGGAGTCACACACAGGGGCACAGCTACAGGGAGTCACACACAGGGCACAGCTACAGGAGTCACACACAGGGGCACAGCTACAGGGAGTCACACACAGGGGCACAGCTACAGGGAGTCACACACAGGGGCACAGCTACAGGGAGTCACACACAGGGGCACAGCTACAGGGAGTCACACACAGGGCACAGCTACAGGAGTCACACACAGGGGCACAGCTACAGGGAGTCACACACAGGGCACAGCTACAGGAGTCACACACAGGGGCACAGCTACAGGGGTTCACACACAGGCGCACAGCTACAGGAGGTCACACACAGGGGCACAGCTACAGGGGGTCACACACAGGGCACAGCTACAGGAGTCACACACAGGGGCACAGCTACAGGAGGTCACACACAGGGGCACAGCTACAGGAGGTCACACACAGGGGCACAGCTACAGGGAGTCACACACAGGGGCACAGCTACAGGAGGTCACACACAGGGGCACAGCTACAGGAGGTCACACACAGGGGCACAGCTACAGGAGTCACACACAGGGGCACAGCTACAGGAGGTCACACACAGGGGCACAGCTACAGGGGGTCACACACAGGGGCACAGCTACAGGGAGTCACACACAGGGGCACAGTTACAGGGAGTCACACACAGGGGCACAGCTACAGGGGGTCACACACAGGGGCACAGCTACAGGGGGTCACACACAGGGGCACAGCTACAGGGGGTCACACACAGGGGCACAGTTACAGGGAGTCACACACAGGGGCACAGCTACAGGGAGTCACACACAGGGGCACAGCTACAGGGAGTCACACACAGGGGCACAGCTACAGGGAGTCACACACAGGGGCACAGATACAGGGGGTCACACACAGGGGCACAGCTACAGGGGCTCACACACAGGCGCACAGCTACAGGAGGTCACACACAGGGGCACAGCTACAGGGGGTCACAGACAGGGGCACAGCTACAGGAGGTCACACACAGGCGCACAGCTACAGGAGGTCACACACAGGGGCACAGCTACAGGGAGTCACACACAGGGCACAGCTACAGGAGTCACACACAGGGGCACAGCTACAGGGGGTCACACACAGGGGCACAGCTACAGGAGTCACACACAGGGGCACAGCTACAGGAGGTCACACACAGGGGCACAGCTACAGGGAGTCACACACAGGGGCACAGCTACAGGAGGTCACACACAGGGGCACAGCTACAGGGAGTCACACACAGGGGCACAGCTACAGGAGGTCACACACAGGGCACAGCTACAGGAGTCACACACAGGGGCACAGCTACAGGAGGTCACACACAGGGGCACAGCTACAGGGAGTCACACACAGGGGCACAGCTACAGGGAGTCACACACAGGGGCACAGCTACAGGAGTCACACACAGGGGCACAGCTACAGGAGGTCACACACAGGGGCACAGCTACAGGGGGTCACACACAGGGGCACAGCTACAGGGAGTCACACACAGGGGCACAGCTACAGGGAGTCACACACAGGGGCACAGCTACAGGGGGTCACACACAGGGGCACAGCTACAGGGGGTCACACACAGGGGCACAGCTACAGGGAGTCACACACAGGGGCACAGCTACAGGGGCTCACACACAGGCGCACAGCTACAGGAGGTCACACACAGGGGCACAGCTACAGGGGGTCACAGACAGGGGCACAGCTACAGGAGGTCACACACAGGGGCACAGCTACAGGGAGTCACACACAGGGGCACAGCTACAGGGGGTCACACACAGGGGCACAACTACAGGGAGTCACACACAGGGGCACAGCTACAGGGAGTCACACACAGGGGCACAGCTACAGGGAGTCACACACAGGGGCACAGCTACAGGGGGTCACACACAGGGGCACAGCTACAGGGGGTCACACACAGGGGCACAGCTACAGGGGGTCACACACAGGGGCACAGCTACAGGGAGTCACACACAGGGGCACAGCTACAGGGGGTCACACACTGACAGGAGGACACACACAGGGCACAGCTACAGGGGGTCACACACAGGGGGTCACACACAGGGGGTCACACACAGGGGCACAGCTACAGGGAGTCACACACAGGGGCACAGCTACAGGGAGTCACACACAGGGGCACAGCTACAGGGGGTCACACACAGGGGCACAGCTACAGGGGGTCACACACAGGGGCACAGCTACAGGGGGTCACACACAGGGGCACAGCTACAGGGGGTCACACACAGGGGCACAGCTACAGGGGGTCACACACAGGGGCACAGCTACAGGGGGTCACACACTGACAGGAGGTCACACACAGGGCACAGCTACAGGGGGTCACACACAGGGGGTCACACACAGGGGGTCACACACAGGGGCACAGCTACAGGGAGTCACACACAGGGGCACAGCTACAGGGAGTCACACACAGGGGCACAGCTACAGGGAGTCACACACAGGGCACAGCTACAGGGGGTCACACACAGGGGGTCACACACAGGGGCACAGCTACAGGGAGTCACACACAGGGGCACAGCTACAGGGAGTCACACACAGGGGCACAGCTACAGGAGGTCACACACAGGGCACAGCTACAGGGGGTCACACACAGGGGGTCACACACAGGGGCACAGCTACAGGGGGTCACACACAGGGGCACAGCTACAGGGGGTCACACACAGGGGCACAGCTACAGGGGGTCACACACAGGGGCACAGCTACAGGGGGTCACACACAGGGCACAGCTACAGGGGGTCACACACAGGGCACAGCTACAGGGGGTCACACACAGGGGGTCACACACAGGGGCACAGCTACAGGGAGTCACACACAGGGGCACAGCTACAGGGAGTCACACACAGGGGCACAGCTACAGGGAGTCACACACAGGGCACAGCTACAGGGGGTCACACACAGGGGCACAGCTACAGGGAGTCACACACAGGGGCACAGCTACAGGGAGTCACACACAGGGGCACAGCTACAGGAGGTCACACACAGGGCACAGCTACAGGGGGTCACACACAGGGGGTCACACACAGGGGCACAGCTACAGGGGGTCACACACAGGGGCACAGCTACAGGGGGTCACACACTGACAGGGGGTCACACACAGGGCACAGCTACAGGAGGTCACACACAGGGACACAGCTACAGGGAATCACACACAGGGGCACAGCTACAGGGAGTCACACACAGGGGCACAGCTACAGGGGGTCAAACACAGGGGCACAGCTACAGGGGGTCACACACAGGGGCACAGCTACAGGGAGTCACACACAGGGGCACAGCTACAGGGAGTCACACACAGGGGCACAGCTACAGGGAGTCACACACAGGGGCACAGCTACAGGGAGTCACACACAGGGCACAGCTACAGGGGGTCACACACAGGGGGTCACACACAGGGGCACAGCTACAGGGAGTCACACACAGGGGCACAGCTACAGGGAGTCACACACAGGGGCACAGCTACAGGAGGTCACACACAGGGCACAGCTACAGGGGGTCACACACAGGGGCACAGCTACAGGGGGTCACACACAGGGGCACAGCTACAGGGGGTCACACACAGGGCACAGCTACAGGGGGTCACACACAGGGGGTCACACACAGGGGCACAGCTACAGGGGGTCACACACAGGGGCACAGCTACAGGGGGTCAGACACAGGGGCACAGCTACAAGGAGTCACACACAGGGGCACAGCTACAGGGGGTCACACACAGGGGCACAGCTACAGGGAGTCACACACAGGGGCACAGCTACAAGGAGTCACACACAGGGGCACAGCTACAGGGGGTCACACACAGGGGCACAGCTACAGGGGGTCACACACAGTGGCACAGCTACAGGGGGTCACACACAGTGGCACAGCTACAGGGGGTCACACACAGGGGTCACACACAGGGGCACAGCTACAGGGAGTCACACACAGGGGCACAGCTACAGGGAGTCACACACAGGGGCACAGCTACAGGGGTCACACACAGGGGCACAGCTACAGGGGGTCACACACAGGGGCACAGCTACAGGGGGTCACACACAGGGGCACAGCTACAGGGGGTCACACACAGGGGCACAGCTACAGGGGGTCACACACAGGGGCACAGCTACAGGGAGTCACACACAGGGGCACAGCTACAGGGAGTCACACACAGGGCACAGCTACAGGGAGTCACACACAGGGGCACAGCTACAGGAGGTCACACACAGGGGCACAGCTACAGGAGTCACACACAGGGGCACAGCTACAGGAGGTCACACACAGGGGCACAGCTACAGGAGTCACACACAGGGGCACAGCTACAGGGAGTCACACACAAGGGCACAGCTACAGGGGGTCACACACAGGGGCACAACTACAGGGAGTCACACACAGGGGCACAGCTACAGGGAGTCACACACAGGGGCACAGCTACAGGGGGTCACACACTGACAGGAGGTCACACACAGGGCACAGCTACAGGGGGTAACACACAGGGGGTCACACACAGGGGCACAGCTACAGGGAGTCACACACAGGGGCACAGCTACAGGGAGTCACACACAGGGGCACAGCTACAGGGAGTCACACACAGGGGCACAGCTACAGGGAGTCACACACAGGGCACAGCTACAGGGGGTCACACACAGGGGGTCACACACAGGGGCACAGCTACAGGGGGTCACACACAGGGGCACAGCTACAGGGGGTCACACACAGGGGCACAGCTACAGGGGGTCACACACTGACAGGAGGTCACACACAGGGCACAGCTACAGGGGGTCACACACAGGGGGTCACACACAGGGGGTCACACACAGGGGCACAGCTACAGGGAGTCACACACAGGGGCACAGCTACAGGGAGTCACACACAGGGGCACAGCTACAGGGAGTCACACACAGGGGCACAGCTACAGGGGGTCACACACAGGGGGTCACACACAGGGGGTCACACACAGGGGCACAGCTACAGGGAGTCACACACAGGGGCACAGCTACAGGGAGTCACACACAGGGGCACAGCTACAGGGAGTCACACACAGGGGCACAGCTACAGGGAGTCACACACAGGGGCACAGCTACAGGGGGTCACACACAGGGGCACAGCTACAGGGGCTCACACACAGGGGGTCACACACAGGAGGGGCACAGCTACAGGGGGTCACACACAGGAGGGGCACAGCTACAGGGGGTCACACACAGGGGCACAGCTACAGGGGGTCACACACAGGGGCACAGCTACAGGGGGTCACACACAGGGCACAGCTACAGGGGGTCACACACAGGGGCACAGCTACAGGGAGTCACAATAAGGAGCACAGCTACAGGGAGTCACACACAGGGGCACAGCTACAGGGAGTCACACACAGGGGCACAGCTACAGGGAGTCACACACAGGGCACAGCTACAGGGAGTCACACACAGGGCACAGCTACAGGGGCTCACACACAGGGGCACAGCTACAGGGAGTCACACACAGGGGCACAGCTACAGGGGCTCACACACAGGGGCACAGCTACAGGAGGTCACACACAGGGCACAGCTACAGGGAGTCACACACAGGGGCACAGCTACAGGGAGTCACACACAGGGGCACAGCTACAGGGAGTCACACACAGGGCACAGCTACCAGGGGGTCACACACAGGGGGTCACAGCTACAGGGAGTCACACACAGGGGCACAGCTACAGGGAGTCACACACAGGGGCACAGCTACAGGAGGTCACACACAGGGCACAGCTACAGGGGGTCACACACAGGGGGTCACACACAGGGGCACAGCTACAGGGGGTCACACACTGACAGGAGGTCACACACAGGGCACAGCTACAGGGGGTCACACACAGGGGGTCAAACACAGGGGCACAGCTACAGGGAGTCACACACAGGGGCACAGCTACAGGGAGTCACACACAGGGCACAGCTACAGGGGGTCACACACAGGGGCACAGCTACAGGGAGTCACACACAGGGGCACAGCTACAGGGGGTCACACACAGGGGCACAGCTACAGGGAGTCACACACAGGGGCACAGCTACAGGGAGTCACACACAGGGGCACAGCTACAGGGAGTCACACACAGGGGCACAGCTACAGGGAGTCACACACAGGGGCACAGCTACAGGGAGTCACACACAGGGCACAGCTACAGGGAGTCACACACAGGGGCACAGCTACAGGGAGTCACACACAGGGGCACAGCTACAGGGAGTCACACACAGGGGCACAGCTACAGGAGGTCACACACAGGGCACAGCTACAGGGGGTCACACACAGGGGCACAGCTACAGGGGGTCACACACTGACAGGAGGTCACACACAGGGCACAGCTGCAGGGGGTCACACACAGGGGGTCACACACAGGGGCACAGCTACAGGGGGTCACACACAGGGGCACAGCTACAGGGGGTCACACACAGGGGCACAGCTACAAGGAGTCACACACAGGGGCACAGCTACAGGGGGTCACACACAGGGGCACAGCTACAGGGAGTCACACACAGGGGCACAGCTACAAGGAGTCACACACAGGGGCACAGCTACAGGGGGTCACACACAGGGGCACAGCTACAGGGAGTCACACACAGGGGCACAGCTACAAGGAGTCACACACAGGGGCACAGCTACAGGGGGTCACACACAGGGGCACAGCTACAGGGGGTCACACACAGTGGCACAGCTACAGGGAGTCACACACAGGGGCACAGCTACAAGGAGTCACACACAGGGGCACAGCTACAGGGGGTCACACACAGGGGCACAGCTACAGGGGGTCACACACAGGGGCACAGCTACAGGGAGTCACACACAGGGGCACAGCTACAGGGAGTCACACACAGGGGCACAGCTACAGGGGGTCACACACAGGGCACAGCTACAGGAGGTCACACACAGGGGCACAGCTACAGGGAGTCACACACAGGGGCACAGCTACAGGGGGTCACACACAGGGCACAGCTACAGGGGGTCACACACAGGGGCACAGCTACAGGAGGTCACACACAGGGACACAGCTACAGGAGGTCACACACAGGGGCACAGTTACAGGGAGTCACACACAGGGGCACAGCTACAAGGAGTCACACACAGGGGCACAGCTACAGGGGGTCACACACAGGGGCACAGCTACAGGGGGTCACACACAGGGGCACAGCTACAGGGAGTCACACACAGGGGCACAGCTACAGGGAGTCACACACAGGGGCACAGCTACAGGGGGTCACACACAGGGCACAGCTACAGGAGGTCACACACAGGGGCACAGCTACAGGGAGTCACACACAGGGGCACAGCTACAGGGGGTCACACACAGGGCACAGCTACAGGGGGTCACACACAGGGGCACAGCTACAGGAGGTCACACACAGGGACACAGCTACAGGAGGTCACACACAGGGGCACAGTTACAGGGAGTCACACACAGGGCACAGCTACAAGGAGTCACACACAGGGGCACAGCTACAGGGGGTCACACACAGGGGCACAGCTACAGGGAGTCACACACAGGGGCACAGCTACAAGGAGTCACACACAGGGGCACAGCTACAGGGGGTCACACACAGGGGCACAGCTACAGGGGGTCACACACAGGGGGAAGTTCTTGAACGTTTTGCACTAGATTTATCATCAAAAAAAATATACACACACACACACACACACACACACACACACACACACACACACACACACACACCACACACACACACACACACACACACACACACACACACACACACACACACACACACATAAAGTAAATATATAAAAGTAAATATAAAAACGGATGCATTCAGGGTGAAGCACACAGGGCATCTAAAGAGGCAGAGAGGGACATGGAGAGACATGGAGGGACAGATGCACTCACATACGTGTGTGAGGAGCCTGAGACAGGCAGCAGTGGGAAGGGGGCACTCACCCTTCAGCAGTGGGAAGGGGGCACTCACCCTCCAGCAGTGGGAAGGGGCACTCACCCTCCAGCAGTGGGAAGGGGCACTCACCCTCCAGCAGTGGGAAGGGGCACTCACCCTCCAGCAGTGCGGGAAGGGGGCACTCACCCTCCAGAAGAGGGAAGGGGCACTCACCCTCCAGAAGAGGGAAGGGGCACTCACCCTCCAGCAGTGGGAAGGGGCACTCACCCTCCAGAAGAGGGAAGGGGCACTCACCCTCCAGAAGAGGGAAGGGGCACTCACCCTCCAGAAGAGACGATGCTCCACAGGCCCCAGAGAAATCCAATACACTCCAGCTCTCCTTTCTCTCCCAGCTCTCCTCTCTCCCGACTATCCACAGCTCTCCTCTCCTCCCCTCACTCTCCCCCCAGGTCTCCTCTCTCTGGTCGCTGTCTCTGTGTCTTCCTCTGTACCGTCTCTTTAATTCTCTGTTCCTAGTTTCCTTCTCTCCCCCTTCCTCCTCTCTCTCTCCCCCCTTCCCTCTCTCTCTCCCCCCTTCCCTCTCTCTCTCCCCCCCTTCCCTCTCTCTCTCCCCCCTTCCCTCTCTCTCTCCCCCCTTCCCTCTCTCTCCCCCCCTTCCCTCTCTCTCTCTTCCTCCTTCCTCTTCCCCGTTCTCTCTCCTCTCCCTTCTCTATCCCTTTCCCCCTTTCTTCCTTCTCGTTTCCTTCTCTCTCCCCCCTTCCCTCTCTCTCTCCCCCTTCTCCCTCTCTCTCACCCCTTCCCCTCTCTCTCACCCCTTCCCCCTCTCTCTCTCTCTCTCCCCTTCCCCCTCTCTCTCTTCCCCTTCCCTCCTCTCTCTTCCCCTTCCCTCCTCTCTCTTCCCCTTCCCTCCTCTCTCTTCCCCTTCCCTCCTCTCTCTTCCCCTTCCCTCCTTCTCTCTCTTCCCCTTCCCTCTCTCTCCCTTCTCTTTCTCTCCCCCCCTTCTCACTCTCTTCTCTGTCTCTCTCTCTTCTCTCTGTCTTTCTCTTATCTCTGTCTCTCTCTTCTCTCTGTCTCTCTCTTCTCTCTGTCTCTCTCTTCTCTCTGTCTCTCTCTCTCCCTCTTCTCTCTCCCTCTCTCTGTCTCTCTCTTCTCTCTCTCTTCTCTCTGTCTCTCTCCCTCTCTCTTCTCTCTGTCTCTCTCTCTCCTCTCTGTCTCTCTCTTCTCTCTCCCTCTCTGTCTCTCTCTTCTCTCTCTTCTCTCTCTCTTATCTCTGTCTCTCTCCCTCTCTCTTCTCACTGTCTCTCTCTCCCTCTCACCCTCTCTCTTCTCTCTGTCTCTCACCCTCTCTTCTCTCTCCCTCTCTCTGTCTCTCTCTTCTCTCTGTCCCTCTCTCTTCACTCTCTTCTCTCTGTCTCTCCCTCTCTCTGTCTCTCTCCCTCTCTCTTACCCTCTCTCTGTCTCACCCTCTCTCTGTCTCTCACCCTCTCTCTGTCTCTCACCCTCTCTCTGTCTCTCTCCCTCTCTCCCTCTCTCTCTTCTCTCTGTCTCTCTCTATCTCTCTCTTCTCTCTGTCTCTCCCTCTCTCTCTTCTCTCTCCCTCTCTCTCTTCTCTCTCTCTTGTCTCTCTCCCTCTCGCTTCTCTCTCACCCTCTCTCCCTCTCTCTCCCTCTCTCTTCTCTCTGTCTCTCTCCCTCTCTCTTCTCTCTGTCTCTCTCCTCTCCCTCTCTCTCCCTATCTCTTCTCTCTCCTCTCTCCCCCTCTCTCTCCCTCTCTCTCCCTCTCTCTCCCTCTCTTCTCTCTCACCCTCTCTCCCTCTTCCTATTGTCCTCGTGCTTCTTCCCTTTGTCGCTATTTGTTTCTCTCTGATGAATAAAGGGTGCATCTAATCTGGCAGGTCACTCGTTCCAACAGCCAATAGGATGGGGAAGCTGTCAGGGGGCTGGACACAATCAGCAGAATGTGGGGGTGGGACATATTGCTGCTGACATCTGGGCCGATCTGGTTGTGGAGATTTGGCCGGTAGCAGTGAGAGGGATACCGGCCCCCGACCCCAGCCCCCCCCACCCATACCGGCCCCAGCCCCCCCCCCCATACCGGGCCCCAGCCCCCCCACCATACCGGCCCCCCAGCCCCCCCCCCACCATACCGGCCCCAGCCCCCCCCCATACCGGGCCCCAGCCCCCCCCACCATACCGGCCCCCAGCCCCCCCCCACCATACCGGCCCCCAGCCTCCCCCCACCATACAGGCCCCAGCCCCCCCACCATGCCGGCCCCAGCCCCCCCACCATACCGGCCCCAGCCCCCCCCACCATACCGGCCCCAGCCCCCCCCCCACCATACCGGCCCCCAGCCCCCCCACCATACCGGCCCCAGCCACCCCCCCCCACCATACCGGCCATAAGGCACCCCCCCACCCCACCATACCGGCCCCAGCCCCCCCACCATACCGGCCCCAGCCCCCCCCCATACCGGGCCCCAGCCCCCCCACCATACCGGCCCCCGGCCCCAGCCCCCCCCACCATACCGGCCCCAGCCCCCCCACCATACCGGGCCCCCAGCCCCCCCACCATACCGGCCCCCGGCCCCAGCCCCCCCCCACCATACCGGCCCCAGCCCCCCCCACCATACCGGCCCCCAGCCCCCCCCCCCCCCATACCGGGCCCCAGCCCCCCCACCATACCGGCCCCCGGCCCCAGCCCCCCCCACCATACCGGCCCCAGCCCCCCCCCATACCGGGCCCCAGCCCCCCCACCATACCGCCCCCCGCGCCCCAGCCCCCCCACCATACCGGCCCCAGCCCCCCCCCATACCGGGCCCCAGCCCCCCCACCATACCGGCCCCCGGCCCCAGCCCCCCCCCCCCATACCGGCCCCAGCCCCCCCACCCCATACCGGGCCCCAGCCCCCCCCACCATACCGGCCCCCGGCCCCAGCCCCCCCACCATACCGGCCCCAGCCCCCCCCCATACCGGGCCCCAGCCCCCCCACCATACCGGCCCCCGGCCCCAGCCCCCCCCCCCCATACCGGCCCCAGCCCCCCCCCCCATACCGGGCCCCAGCCCCCCCACCATACCGGGCCCCAGCCCCCCCCCCCCCCCACCATACCGGCCCCAGCCCCCCCCCCCCACCATACCGGGCCCCGGCCCCAGCCCCCCCCCCCCCCCACCATACCAGCCCCCCCCCCATACCGGGCCCCAGCCCCCCCACCATACCGGCCCCCGGCCCCAGCCCCCCCCCCCACCATACCAGCCCCAGCCCCCCCCCACCATACCGGCCCCAGCCCCCCCCCCCCACCATACCGGCCCCAGCCCCCCCCCACCCCACCCCACCATGCTGGGCAGCGCCCGTGTATATACATATATGTGTGCGTGTGTGTGTGTGTGTGTGTATGTATGTGTGTATATGTGTGTGTGTGTATGTGTGTATGTGTGTATATATATGTGTGTGTGTGTGTGTATATGTGTGTATGTGTGTATGTGTGTATATGTGTGTGTGTGTGTGTGTGTATATGTGTGTGTGTGTATATATATGTGTGTGTGTGTATATATATATGTGTGTGTGTGTGTATATGTGTGTACATTATATATAATGTGTACATTATATATAATCTATGTGTGTTTGTGTGTGTGTGTGTGTGTGTGTGTGTGTGTGTGTGTGTGTGTGTGTGTATGTGTGTGTATGTGTGTGTGTGGCGCCTATGCAAATCATTTAAGTATACTGTGTGTGTGTGTATACATTATATATAATCTATATGTGTGTGTTTGTGTTTTTGTGTTAACCAGAGAAATTAAGATTTAATTGGTTTTTGGGGTATGTTTGTGAGCTGATTCCTATCAATTGAGAAAGAAATGATAATCTAATTAACTATTTTGTAAGTGTGAGTTGATTAGACAAACCCCTCCCTTAAGTGTTAGTCAAATGCATGTGAATAGGGTACTTAAGTCACTGTAGCATGGCTGTTAGCCATAAGGCTGTGTAACATCAAAAGTGTCTACAAGAGTTAATTTTGGAGTTGAAATTGGAGGCGAAGATTGGAGGAAGATCTGGACTCTGCATTACAAAGTTGCTACTGTGAGACATTAACTTTTAACATCTGTGATTTATGTGTACACTTTTATCCTCCAGTACCTTGGAAGTCTCTCCTCCTGCATCTCACTATGCCCTCCCTATTTCTTTTTCTGTTTACTGTTTCCTCACTCCTTTGTGAGCATCTCTGTTCTCTCCAACATCCCCATTCCCCACTGCACCATTATTTATACACCTCTCTCCCAACAACTTCTTTACCCCTCAATAAAAAACACCCACACAAAATCCTCTATTCACACCCTTTATCTCCTCCTTCCTGCTGCTGGGGATCTTCCCTAAGCCTGAAGCCAGACATACACACCTGATCTCACTCATGCCTCCCTGCCACCTCTTCCCCTGTAAAAGGTGTTAACCTTTTCATTTAACACTGACCTTCCTTAAAATTTACCCCACAAATCAAGCATCCCAATAGCCTGCCCTCATGGCTAAGGTCCCACACTCAGTCACTCCTACCACCCATTGTGGCCAAGCACTGCCATCTAGAGCACTTACTCCCTCACCTGCTGTCTCTGTAAGTTTCCCATTAAAGCTCTTCGGGGCAGGGATTTCCTTTCCTATTGTCTGATTTTGCAGCACAAAATACAATATCTTATCTATTATATATATATATATATAATCAAAAAATAAATAGATGATACCGTTCTGTGGCTAACGAAATGCTTTTATTTGTGCGAGCTTTCGAGATACACTGATCTCTTCTTCCGGCGATGTTACAATGAATGAAGCAAGGATAACTTAAAAACAGTGTCTCTTGGAATGTTATCTGTGCTGTTCCTTCCCCCGTGTGGATGTGTTTTATGGCTAGAGGTGTCAAAGGGTAACTGAAAGCAAGTGAAGAAAGAGTGTGTATGTGTATCAGTGTGAATAAAAATGAATGGAGAGCCCACAGTATAAACAGTGCTCTACACAAGGTGTGTGTGGAGTGAGAGGGATATAAATGGTGTGGGTGGGTGTGGAAATGTGAGAGTTTGTAGCACAACTAAAAGTGTGTGTGGATACTATGTGGTCCCTATTGGTGTATATGGATGGAAAAATAAGGAGTATTAGTATGTGTGAGAGACAGCTGTGTGTGCATACATATAGCACAGTATGTACAGACATGGCCTTTAGCGCTCATGGGAAGAGAGTTCGCTAGTGTCAGTAATGACTCATAAAATTTCGATCTCTGTTTAGGCCACTGCTAAGTGTCCCGAACAGTTGCATAAATTTGTATTCATGCAACCGTCTCTCTTTCGGAGTTTTAAGATTACCTTTGAGTATGGCAACCCTCAGATCGTTCATCTTATGGCCAGAGTCAGAGAAATGTTCGCCAACAGGACTGTCTCTTGTTCCGCGTGTGATGCTGTGGCGATGCAGGTTCATTCTCTTGTTTAGCCCCTGTCCTGTCTCACCTATGTAGTAGCAGCCCCCTGGGCATTTCATGCACATGATGAGGTACACGACATTGCTGGAGGAACAGGTGAACCCTCCTCTGATTTTGTATTCCCGATTCTTGTGTGGTATTTGTATTGTGTCCGCTGTGTAGAGCATTGCGCAGGTTTTGCATCTTGGGTCCTGGCATGGTTTTGTCCCGCATTCAGTTGTACTGCTGAATACTTTACTCCTCACCATAATTTTCTTGAGATTATGGGGTTGTCTGTATGATAATAAGGGTGCTTCAGGGAAGACCTGTTGCAGTCTTGTATCTTCCTGGAGGATGGGTTGTAGTTTCCTGGCGATCTTGCGTAGGGCTCCTAGGTGTGGGTTATATGTGACCACCAAAGGAACCCTGTCGCTTGTCTCCTTCTGTTTGTATTCAAGGAGATCACTTCTTGGTATTCTGGTGGCTTTGTGAATTTGCTGGTCTACAATTCTGTGGTTATATCCATGGTTTATAAAGTCTGATCTCAAGGCTTTAATCCGCTGGTCTCTGTCTGCTGTGTCGGAGCATATCCGGTTGTATCGTATGGCTTGACTGTAGATGGTTGCATGTTTGGTGTGTGTCGGGTGGAAGCTGTTGTCCCTCAAATAGCTGGCTCTGTCTGTAGGTTTGCGGTATACAGAAGTCTGTAGTTGGTTGTTCTTTATAGTAATGGTGGTGTCTAGAAAATGTACTTCATCCGTGGAATGGGTGAGTTTGAGGTTGATGGTCGGGTGGAAAGTATTGAAGTTGTCATAGAACTGTAGGAGGTCCTGTTCGCCAGAGGTCCAAATCAGGAGGATGTCATCGATGTAGCGAAGGTATGTAAGGGGTTTCAAGTGACAGGTGGACAGAAAGTCACTTTCCAGTTTTGCGCAGAACAGATTGGCATATTGTGGCGCCATCCGAGTACCCATAGCGGTCCCGGTTGTCTGGAGGTATGTGTCATTTCCAAATGTGAAGTAGTTATGGGTCAGAATAAATTCAATGCATTTAGTCACTGTCTCTGGATCTGGCACACTTACCGAGAATATTTCTGGCTGGGTGGAGGGCATTCTAAAACCACTTGTCAGGAACACACCCAGCTATATCCAGGATACCACCGACCTGCTAAACAAACTGAATGCCATTGGCCCCCTCCCTACAGGAACACTACTAGCAACTATGGATGTAGAGTCACTTTATACAAACATCCCCCACGAGGATGGGATTTCAGCCTGCAGATATTTTCTGGGATCGCAGGAGCCACTCACAGAGACAGTGACTAAATGCATTGAATTTATTCTGACCCATAACTACTTCACATTTGGAAATGACACATACCTCCAGACAACCGGGACCGCTATGGGTACTCGGATGGCGCCACAATATGCCAATCTGTTCTGCGCAAAACTGGAAAGTGACTTTCTGTCCACCTGTCACTTGAAACCCCTTACATACCTTCGCTACATCGATGACATCCTCCTGATTTGGACCTCTGGCGAACAGGACCTCCTACAGTTCTATGACAACTTCAATACTTTCCACCCGACCATCAACCTCAAACTCACCCATTCCACGGATGAAGTACATTTTCTAGACACCACCATTACTATAAAGAACAACCAACTACAGACTTCTGTATACCGCAAACCTACAGACAGAGCCAGCTATTTGAGGGACAACAGCTTCCACCCGACACACACCAAACATGCAACCATCTACAGTCAAGCCATACGATACAACCGGATATGCTCCGACACAGCAGACAGAGACCAGCGGATTAAAGCCTTGAGATCAGACTTTATAAACCATGGATATAACCACAGAATTGTAGACCAGCAAATTCACAAAGCCACCAGAATACCAAGAAGTGATCTCCTTGAATACAAACAGAAGGAGACAAGCGACAGGGTTCCTTTGGTGGTCACATATAACCCACACCTAGGAGCCCTACGCAAGATCGCCAGGAAACTACAACCCATCCTCCAGGAAGATACAAGACTGCAACAGGTCTTCCCTGAAGCACCCTTATTATCATACAGACAACCCCATAATCTCAAGAAAATTATGGTGAGGAGTAAAGTATTCAGCAGTACAACTGAATGCGGGACAAAACCATGCCAGGACCCAAGATGCAAAACCTGCGCAATGCTCTACACAGCGGACACAATACAAATACCACACAAGAATCGGGAATACAAAATCAGAGGAGGGTTCACCTGTTCCTCCAGCAATGTCGTGTACCTCATCATGTGCATGAAATGCCCAGGGGGCTGCTACTACATAGGTGAGACAGGACAGGGGCTAAACAAGAGAATGAACCTGCATCGCCACAGCATCACACGCGGAACAAGAGACAGTCCTGTTGGCGAACATTTCTCTGACTCTGGCCATAAGATGAACGATCTGAGGGTTGCCATACTCAAAGGTAATCTTAAAACTCCGAAAGAGAGACGGTTGCATGAATACAAATTTATGCAACTGTTCGGGACACTTAGCAGTGGCCTAAACAGAGATCGAAATTTTATGAGTCATTACTGACACTAGCGAACTCTCTTCCCATGAGCGCTAAAGGCCATGTCTGTACATACTGTGCTATATGTATGCACACACAGCTGTCTCTCACACATACTAATACTCCTTATTTTTCCATCCATATACACCAATAGGGACCACATAGTATCCACACACACTTTTAGTTGTGCTACAAACTCTCACATTTCCACACCCACCCACACCATTTATATCCCTCTCACTCCACACACACCTTGTGTAGAGCACTGTTTATACTGTGGGCTCTCCATTCATTTTTATTCACACTGATACACATACACACTCTTTCTTCACTTGCTTTCAGTTACCCTTTGACACCTCTAGCCATAAAACACATCCACACGGGGGAAGGAACAGCACAGATAACATTCCAAGAGACACTGTTTTTAAGTTATCCTTGCTTCATTCATTGTAACATCGCCGGAAGAAGAGATCAGTGTATCTCGAAAGCTCGCACAAATAAAAGCATTTCGTTAGCCACAGAACGGTATCATCTATTTATTTTTTGATTATTGAAGCTCGGCTAACACGGTACTGATACCTCTACATATATATATATATATATATATATATATATATATATATATATATATATATATATATATAAAACTGAAAAATTGTTTGTGTGTGGGTTTGTGCGGTTGCTCATTGGTTGGCAGCGGCTCACGCTGTGATTGGCCTGCGGGGTGGTGTGACATCACAAAGACGAATATACACGCCCTCACCCTCACAGCCTCCTCACACCGCGTGAGAGCTACCGAGGCCCGCCTCCTCACACACTTATCCTAGAGAGAGAAAAAGAATTGATAGAATTAGATACTAAGATCACACAAACTAGAAACGAGATATTACAGATATCCTGTCTAGACCAATTACCCCAGTAAACAGAGGACATGAATTCCAAACTGAGGAAACTTGAGAACCAAATAATGGTTAACAAAAATAAAAACATTTTGAGAGACAAACTTGATTATTCTCTGAACCAACAAAGAACATGGGATACAACAAATGATCATAAACAAAATAAGAAGGATTCCCAACAAGGAATTTAAGATGCAGACTCCCATCGTTATAGCAGAATAAAAGGGAATAAATACATATCAACATCCCAATTCCAATCAACATAAACATCTATTAAAAACACCTAGAGACCCAAGCTATCACACTAAACCCCAATTTTTTTTCCAAATGATAGAAATGTCAGATATACACCGAAATATCAAAGGACTAATATGACAGATAATTCTAGATGAGGAGCTAATGTAGATAGGTATAATAATTGGAATCAGGTGTCCTGTATGTTTTACAATTCTTGTTCAGCTGGTCTTAGCTGATTGAAGGGTGGCTCTTCCTATCTTGTTGAAGCTCACCCCCTCCCACATTTAAGTGGTTAGGGTTAGGGTGGTCATGCACTTAGATCACTCAAGTCTAATCTGGATGTAGTTATACGTGAGGCGGATAAGGGTGGGGGTGTAATACTTCAGGACAAAGCTGACTATTGTAAGGAGGCAGTAAGATTACTATCAGGCCCAATTTCATACTGTAAGTTACCTACACTGGCGACACACTTTATTCGAGCTCGGCTAGTCCCACGAATTCGGGTATACCCGGGTGTATTGAGGTTTGTGACTGTTTTCTGCCCGAGTGCATTGAGGTATTTTCCACGCAGGGATTGAAGCATTTTATTCTCGCTGGCTGCAATACTGCACAGTATATACATATATACTGCATTACAATTCATGAATTTATGCCATCTGGTAGACACGCGAAGCATTGCAGCCTATTAAATCCTAATCATTATCATTTAACAGATCAGCCGCCCGTCAGCCAGGCATGAACCCAGGCTGGGAAGGCAAACGCAACGGGGCTTGTCAGAGGTGAGGAGCGGCGCATTCCAGGTATCTGCCAGGTACATACTGGGTATTTGCTTGAATAAAGTGTGTCGGTGCAGTATAGATCCTAAAGTATAATATCAATTAGATTTGAAAATGATGCTAAGGGGAGCACAGGAGTCGGGAGTACTTACCAAGTCCAAGTTCGATTACCTGTACTGTGTTGCTCCCACAATCCCTATTCTATATCACTTACCTAAAATCCACAAAACACTTGGGAATCCACCTGGGAGACCTATTATTTCTGGTATTAATTCCCTCACCGCTAATCTTTCACTATATGTTGATTCTTTTTTACAATCAATGGTACCCACTTTCCCTCCACGTTTGTTAGATACCACTTCAGTGCTTACTCTTCTCATAGATTTTCCTTGGAAAAACACTTATCAGTTAACTACTTTAGATGTCCAAGCACGCTACACCTCTATACCACACAGTGGGGGACTTGATGCCATTGATCACTATTTAGCACTTCACGGCACCCTACCACTTTCCCAATGTCGTTTTATTCACGACTCTATTCACTTCATTCTTACGACTAATTTTTTTTTTTTATTACTTAAGTTTTTATTGAGCATTTTCAAACATACAAAATGAGGTAAACACAACATACTACACAAAAGGAAAAGGGGGTACAGTAATACAAATAAACTGGTTGTGGGACAATAGAGAGGAGGGAGAACGGGGGGGGGGGAAGGGGTAGCATTTGTACCAATATCGCACTGTATTCGACAATTTAAATACCACATGTATCACTCTGTTCAAAGCATTCTAGTCTATATATGGGATATACCTGCATGGCGGAACCAAGGAGCCCAAATCTCAGAGAATTGCGAGGTGGAGCCGTTCAGATAGGCTGAGAGTTTTTCCATATAGACTATATGCCAAATTTTGTTGTTTATTTGATTTAGGGATGGGGGGGCCGGTTGTTTCCAATTTTTGGCAATTGTACACCGTGTAGCGTTTAAAATTTGGGATATTACTCCAGCTTTTTTTTTGGAGATATTAGCCATTGGTTTTCCTAGTAATATATATATATTTTTTAATTTTACAACTTTGTGGGACAGCTATGGGCACACGTTTTGCACCCTCTTTTGCTAACCTCTACATGGGATGCTGGGAGCCCATACACATATGGGGTACCGATGCATCTCCTCCACAGTTATTAATGTGGAGGAAATACATCAATTACATTTTAGTCATTTGGAACGGGGACAGGGACTCCTTTGATGCCTTTGTTGCTCAAATGAACACTAACAGTTTCAACTTTGCATTCACTAGCGAAATCAATTGTAAGAGTATCACTTTTCTCGATTTAGTAATCTATATCCAAGATGATAAGCTTTTCACCAAAATCCATTTAAAAAATACCAATGTAAACTCCTACCTGCACCCTACTAGTGAACACGAAAGGAAATGTATAAATAATATTCCCTTCAGCCAATTTTTACGTATTAAACGTAATTGTGCAGATGAGGATACTATTAAAGAACAATCTAAATTTCTGAGTGAGCGTTTCAGACAGAAGGGTTATGAGGAACATTTGATTAGCACTGCATACCAAAAGGCTCTTAAAATTGATAGGAAAAAACGAATTTCCAAAAAAATCAAAGATAAAAACCCAAATAAAAGGGCCCCCGGATAGCAGTGCTAGAAAGTGTGAGAATAAGAGAGTTGATATCAGGAGTTCAAACCAATCACTCATTACTGATAGTACTACTCTCCCAACCACTAAGAAGAAAAATACCCTACTTTATTACACAGTTTAATAGTTCACATCAATCCGTAAAAAAGATATTGTCAAAACATTGGCACATTTTACACATGGACCCAGTGCTTACTGGGTTCCTTTCCAAAAAAACACCTATTGTTTTTACAAAATCTAAAAATTTGAAAACTATCCTTGCACCTACTGTAGTCTTCTCAAGGGTACCAATAAAACCAATATAAAGGACCTCAGATACACATTAGGTTTAATAGGGAATCATAGATGCATGATGTGCAAAATTTGTCCCAAAATGCTGACACAAAAAACATTTACATCACATGTGACAAATCTGGAATGTAAAGTAAATAAATACATTGATTGTCTATCCACATATGTAGTGTACATTTTGCAATGTAACTGCGGACTGCAATACGTGGGTCGAACAAAACGTCACCTTAAACTGCGATTAATGGAGCACCTTAGGAACATTCTTAATATCCCTAAATTAGTGGGTTCCTCCAAACCACATACCCATCTTCTGACCCACTTCCGAGATGTACATGGGTGCAGAACAGTAGGAGTGCGCTATATGGGAATTGAACAGATTATGACCAATATTAGGGTTGGAGATCGTGATCTACGTATTGCGAGGAAGGAGCAATTTTGGATTTTTACCCTCCAAACCAAACATCCAGGGGCATTAAACGATTATGTCAAATTAACTCCTTTTTTGAGATAACTTCTTTTCATTTAAGTTCTCTTTGTCTTTGGGTCCACCCGTCCCTCATTCTTTCCTTTCCACAGTCCCTCTATATTTGGTATAAAGAGTGCATGTATGCATCTATAGATTTTTACGTGTATGTTTGTTTGTACCATTTTCTTTACTCATTCTCTTCTTTCTCTCCTTTTCTTCCCCCTCCCCTTTATCCCCCCCCTTCCCCTCCCAACCCCCTTTTTTACCTTCACCTCCTTTCCCTTCCCATCCCATATGTCTATGGGTACTTTTTATTGTGTTTTTATATACAGCCGCGACCGCTTTTATTTGAACACTTCTCGGATATTTTCCGGTGACTTTTTCCGAATGCCACACGCTTTCGCGCGAACATCGGCAATGTTCATGCGACATTTTTACCATATCAATATCAATGCACAGTAAAGCAATTCACCTGTAATCAATCGCTTTGATTATGGTTATTTAGTTCTTTTAGTCACAATTCGCCAAAATGTAGTCCAGCAATATCATTGGCTGAGCAGCTTCTACAATATATACTGAACAATTCGTGGACAGCTAGGCACATGCGCATTGGAAGCTTGTTGAAACGCATATGCGTTTCATCACATCTAGGCGCATGCGTATATGTGAACAAGAGACGCCCCCGAGAAAATTATTGTTGGGACTGACCGAGAGGACTGCGGGAACTTCTTTAGGGGACAGACTAATTTGAACCTGCCATTACAGTGATAAATGTATTTTTCTTCCTCAGAAAATAAACTTTGTCATCAAGCTGAGAACGGCAAATTGAGGGATTTCGATGGATATCGCTTTTTGTACACTGCTGAATCTGAATCAGTGCCATTTTTATTGATTAGGATAGAATTACTGTGAGCTTTATAGTAAACCTGAAACAGTATACTGTTTTTTTCATAAAGTATACAATACTTTTTTACATACTGTACTGTATAATAAACCCCGAAAATAAAAAGTATTCATTTATTCTGTGCATGTATTACAGTATGTGTGTTCTAATAATACTAATACTAATAATGCATTTTAATACTGTTTTGATGTAATGTGCATGCCTACAGTATACAGTACAGTACTGTACAGTGTGCCTCATGCCTCATTGAAACGCAAAGGAGACACAATGAAACAATTACAATTTAAAACAAGCAGCATTTTTTTTATTGGTGGAGTAAGTAATAAAACATTCATGGTGTACTGTAAGTAAAAACATTTAAGAATACAATTTAAAACAAGCAGCAGTACAGCAAGTGAAAACATTTACAGGTGTAAGGTGTAAGTAAAAACATTGTGAAACCCAGTGACTTGGAATGGCGCTTAACAGCTATAATAGTGATCAAATAATATAAAAGTTTGGTGAATCTGAAAAATTCTCAACCTTCCAGGGAATATGCACTGATTCCCTTACAACAGTTTAGGATCCAGGACAGGATCCTAAACTGTAAGTAAAAACATTGACAGTATGAATACAATCCAATCACGCAGCGAATTCGATCCCCAGCAGATCGTCCTTCCATGGACGATGCCTTGTATGCCGCAAAATGCCATTTATGGAGTCTCTCACGATTGTCATTAAATGATCGCTAATTGAAAAGTAGCGCCACAATTCCTCCACAATAGTCTTTCTTAAATTTTCGGGAAGAGCCATTTTGGCGCGATTCCCTTTGTAGTTTACATTGTGGGCCCACCCGCAGTACACCACATAGGACACGTGGTGCTTGAAAATGTACATGGCATGTTTCAGGGCTACACCACCACTTGCAAACCTATACTTCTCCCTGAGTGGCTGGGACAGGTCGCGCAAGATTATGTCGGGCACCGTCTCAATGCAAGCGTATGTGGGTGTGCTTCTGGGAGCGGGTGTGCTTGTGGCGGAGGGCGAGGGTAGGATGTCTGGGAGGATGCTTTCCTCCTGTCTTGGTTGCCTTATCTGTGTTATCTCCTGGCGTGGTCTTGACGAGATTGTCATGTCATCCTCGTCAACCGCATACATGTACACATATTCTTCTGATGGAGGGGGGCGCTTGGTGATGGAAGGTTGAAGGTCCCATTCATCCCATCCATGCCACCCTCCTGCTCCAGCATCAGAGATACAGGGGCATGAACTCTGAGCAAATTATGTATCCCCGCTATGTCAGTCTCTATCTTCTCCATCCGTTGATCCATATTTAGCATGGTCTCTAAAAGAAGATCTATCTTTACCAGCATAGAGTTCCCAGGGATATCGACACTTAACCCATTCAGCATGCGGTCTAACGAGCTGGATCTTGTGCATGGGGTGCTGTGGACATCTGGGTGGATGGGTGCTGAAGAGGATGAGATAGGGGTTCCCTGGAGAGAAGCGGCAGCATCGACGAAGAGTGATGGAGTAGGTGACCTTTGGATTTCCGGGAGAGAAGCGGCAGCATCGTCGAAGAGTGATGGAGAAGGTGACCTTCAGATTTCCGGGAGAGAAGCGGCAGTGTCATGGAAGAGTGATGGAGAAGGTAACCTGTGGGTTCGATTGGTTGGCTTCCATTTGTTTTGCTTTGTGTCTATATGAGCGAATTTCTTCCTGACATAATAAGGCTTCTTTAAAGCCTTACCTGTAGCCTTTGGAGTCGTCAGAAGGTTTTCTTTATTAGCCTTAGCCTTTCGCTTTGGCCTTGGCTTGGAAACGGCTTCCGCCTTTCGCTTTTTCGGCACGACAGGCACGCCAGAAGAGAGTGGGTTCCTGCGTCCATAGAATCGGGGTTTATCCATGGAAGCAGATGGCACAATGCAGTATCTGGACAAGGACAAGCCCAGATACAGATCATCGAGTGAGAGGCTATGCAAAGTGTATAACCTTTTATGCATGGCGCCGAGGTGCAGGTGTTAAAAGTGGGCGTACTCTAATGTGACTCATTAACGTATAAATACACCATAAATACACCATCCATTTTGTGGATTTACTGCACATTGAATACACATCAACTAAACATCGAATATACATTCTTGTGCTTGTATTTCTTCCTATACACAGCGATACACAGCGATGTCGGTTAAAAAGATTTCTAAGGATCTCAGCATGAGAATAAAGGAGATGTACACGAGAGGACAACGAATTACAGATATTAAACACTGGTTAAGTACTTCTGGCCTCGTTGTACCAGCAGCCACTGTGCTATCATGCACACGGAAAAAACACTCCAACGGTAACTGCCGCACAAGTACTGTAAAGTATTTTGAATACTGTACACTGTATGTTTTCTGTACCGTCCAGTACTGCAATAGCGCTTTTATTGGTTAGATGGCTTATTGTTTTTAACAGAATCATTTCCCTAACAATTATTAGATAAACTGTACTGTACAATTTTTTTTGTGTTGCACCTCCTTCCTCTATTATCATAATAGCATTCCTACATTCTTAGAATCAATTCTATTTGAAAGTGAGTTGCACCTCTTTCCTTAATTATCACTCACTTCATTATTACTCACTATGACTCACACACTCACAACCCCCTCATTACAGTACACAGTTTACTCACATTCTGACACACACACACACACACACACACACACACACACACACACACACACACACACACACACACACACACACACACACACAAACACACATTAAGTACCGTTAATATTATATCTGTTATATATATACATTGTATGTTATATATATCTGTTATACTGTATATATATATATTGTTATCGCTGTATATTTATATAACTCTATTCTATATCTATCTATTATTATTGTTATCGCTGTATATTTATATAACTATTACATAAGTTATATAACTATTATATTAATACAATTAATTATTGTAATAGAATAATAATAATAATAAGAATAATTCTATTATTCTATATTCTATAGTATTCTATTACAATATTCAGTCTATATTATTCTATTAATTCTAATTAATTAATACTATTCTATTCTATTATTATTCTATATTCTATTATTCTATTATTATTCTATTATTCTATTATTTACAGTAACGTATTGTTGTTTCCTGTAGGGAGACAACTCTTCTGGTTGACCAAATAAGTGAAGAGAATGATGAGAAAAGTGCTTTAAGGGTCAAAGACGCTCTGCATAAAAATCACAATCTAACAGTATCTGAGAGCAGCATCAAGAAGATGAGACGCAGAATTGGATGGAAATATGGACGTGTGAGGTTAGTTTTGGACAGTACAGGAGGTAAGTGTGGTTTAATAAACTGTACTGTGCCTATAAAATTATTCCTTGTCATTACAGAGCGTACCCTATGATAAGGGACGTCAACAAGATCAAGAGAGTGGTCCAGGCACAGGCATGGATTGACAGTGGAGAAACTTTTCAGGATTGCATCTTTACTGATGAGTCTACTGTATCTCTGGAGAGATTTGCAACCTTTGCATTCCACAAAAAAGGACGCATATCTATGAAACCGCGTCCAAAGCACCCAGTGAAGGTGCATGTGTGGGGTGCCATCTCTAGGCGTGGACCAGGATGCATCGTCATCTTTGATGGTACAGTATAATAATGCACGAAGTCACATGCTGTTGCCTTATGCACTGAACTGTACTACTGTAGTGTGCATTATTTTGAGCACCTCTCTTTTCTTGTTACAGGAGTCATGAATAAAGCTTTTTTTCCAAGAGCAAATAGTGCCTGAGATTGTGGAATACATCACACGTGAATTCCCAGATGGTCACCGTTTCTACCAGGACAACGATCCGAAGCATACCGCGTCATCTGCGAATATTCTTGAGCGCGGTATCAACTGGGTGAAGACGCCAGCGGAGTAAGTACGGTAACCGTGTCTCATTTTTTCCCACTGTTTACTGTGGATCTCTTTAACTATTGTTTTTCCTTTTCCCCCCCTCCAATGACAGATCGCCAGACTTCAATCCTATCGAAATGGTCTGGCATCAGCTAAAGGATTATATCCGCAAAGTGGTGAAACCCTCCAAAAAGGATGAGTTGTCGAAAGGCATACTGAGTTTTTGGAACGATGTACTCACCGTGGAACGATATAATAAATATATTGACTATATTGCGACTGTGTTGCCCATTGTGATTCAGCGTAATGGGCATGCATCAGGAAGGTAGTATGGTACAGTACTGTACTGTACTATAGTATGGTAAGTACAGGCACACCAAGTACAGTATGATACAGGTAAGTATGGCACAGATTGTTTTACTGTATACAGCATGCACTTCACTGCACTATTTTTTTCTTTCCAGAGAGAGCTGCCCCCCCAATCTTGTTACAAAGTATTTTACAGTAGTCATACAGTAGTTCCAGTATACAGTAGTTTGACAGTAGTAACTGCATAGTCCAATATAGAGTAGCAATACTGTACACAATGCCATTATATGCACTTACTGTAACTGCACTAATTCTTTCTTTCCTTTTCACAGAGAGCTGCACTAAAAAAGGATGGGCGGGGGGAGGGGGGTATCATGTGTAAATTGTGTGAACTGTGTGTATAGTGTATCTCCAGTACACACATTTACACAAACACCCCCCTCACTCAATGAACTACAGAATGCAATGTGGCCATGGCAAAGAAGAGAAAGACTAAAAATGTGTATTACTGTTTTTATTATTTTAAATGTGCATTATTCATGATTCTTTGTATTTTTCATTCCTCCATGATTATCCACCGGCCCTCAATTTTCAACTGACAGATAAACTACAGTACATGTACAGTACAAAGAAGATAAAGACTGAATTTTGTATTATTCATGATTATTTGTATTTTTTATTTCTGATAAAATAAAATAAATATTTCATTACATTAAAACGATCATCATAATCATTGAAAGCCCCCCCCCCCCCCCAAGAAAAAGAAAGAATTACAAAAATTGGTAATTTATCAAAAACATGATTCAGATTATGTTTTTTTTAAATCTCTGTTTTTCTTTGAACTTTAAATTCACTTTGAATGTGTGTGTGTGGGGGGGGGGAATCTTGAAGAAGCTTTGGGTTTGTGTGTGAAGTGTTTAGGGATGGAGTACACTACTTACTGTAGTTGCCAAGAAGGGCTTATCAGATTAACATATTAAATTCGGGAAGGTGTGGATACACATTTCGATTAATTACATTCATCTAAACAGTACATGTACCATTGTAAACCTCACAAATCTACACTACAGTAGTTTCTGTAGTTGCCAAGAAGGGCTAATCAGATTAACATATTAAATTCGAAAAGGGATTATTACCTGTGCACATGCGGTACCCTAAACAAAGCCTCAAAGGGTTGGAGGGGAGTGGGTGGATGAGTCATACTGTATGAATGGTCTCTGCATTAATAATCAACAAGGTCCCAAAGAGAATTACACGCAGGTGCAGAGATGTGACACCAGGCTCGGGACGATTAAAAACACAAAGCCAACCATTAGAAAATGAATGGTCTGTGTCGATAAGAAGTTGAAATCAAATCCTTGAGCTTTGTGTGTGCGGGGGGGGGGGAGGGGAGTAAAGCTGTACTGTCGTTCAAAGGAATATTTTCAACAGGTCGTCGTAATGTTTTGATCCCCACACCCACACCCCCTAATAAATTAACATCACATAAATAAAGCATGTGCATGACTAGTGTTGCATTAAAAAGCTAGAGTGCCAATTGAATATCAGAATATCAAGAATTTTTATGCAGGCACTTGTCTGGAATCGAAACATAAAAAAACACACAAAAAAAAATTCAGACTTGAACTTCTAAATGAATGTGAAGTTACACATGCATGCGCATAAATGTGACACCAGGCTCTGTACGCTATACACGCAGGAATGTGATGACAGGTTAGGGAAGATTGAAGCCAGAAAGCGATAAATTCCAAGGAATGGCGTGGGAGATGTGTACTGTAGATAAGAAGTAGATAAGAAGTTGAAATAGTACTTTAGCCTTGTATGTGCGCGGGGGCGAGAGGGAGAGCGCTGTATGCGCCGAAAATGTGAACATACAATACAGTACTGTAACACGCCTATGCGGTTCATTTTACAATTACAGTACAGTACTGCGCGCGCACACAGACTCGCAGAGAATGTACGGCTGTACTGTAGGTTGAATTGCTATTAGACTTTTAAGACAACAGCTCGCGAACGCCCACCTGTGTTTTTAGACGGTATTGCAGTATAGCAGACAGCGCTAAAAATCCGAGCGCTAACATACCGAAAACCGCTACGGAAAAAAAGAAAACAGACCGCATCTAGCCGCGTCTTGTCAGAGCGACGCGGCTACAGCCGCATTTGGATAAAGACGGCCGCAGCTGTATTTAGATTATTGTTCAACAATATTGTTAACAGTATTCTTGGTTGTATATTTGTATATTCATTTTGGTTTCAACAACTACAAATATTGTCTTTAATAAAACTTCACCCAGATAGTTTATTATTTATCTAATATCAGACCAAACCCAGCAATGCATGGACATTTCTGTTTGAACCGTTGCCATGGAGATCAGTTTACATACTATATGTCTATTTACCAGCAATTTACTTAATTGAATCTTGCTGCTTTACGTGTGTTATAAAGGCCCCTTGTAGGTGTCCAGAATTATGCCTGATGAAGCACATTTATTGTGTGAAACTCGTAGCAGAATACATTGCATATACCTAGGCTCCACGCCATTTGGGTGCCAGATTCCATCTGTGTGCTTTTACTGCATGTAGCCACCATTTTCCCCATTGCTCGGGACAGCTAGTGACGAAGACATGGGGACCTACTCCATACGGGTACCGCAGTGACGCGTGAACCTGGAAGTAGGGGAACTGTGAGGTGGTGTCGGCTGATCCCAGCGCGCGTGTGAAACCAACACCCAACACAACATCCCCCTATTCCTCCCGATACACTGATGTGGTGACACGGAGCCTGGTTGCATTTTACACTGGACTATGTTTTACTAATATGTAAGTAACCACTAGCTTTACTATTGTATTGTTGAATACATATCTTCTGACCTTGGTGCGCTCCTCTGCTTTCTTTCTTGGTGCTTGGTCCACTGACGGCGTTTCTCTGCGGTGGACGTCGGTGGAGGAGGGGTGTACCTCCACGCACGAGGAGCTGCAAAAGGACGGAGAAGATCTACTACAAGATCCCTTTAGGAAGCAAGAGCGCGGATTGAAAACAACTTGACTGGTTCTCCTTGATTAGTGGATACCCTTGTCCGCGGTGTTACGTGTTAAACTTAATTGCTGTCAGCTCCGTCTTAAAAGTGAGTGGTGTGAGCCGTGGAAAATTTCAGCAGACACCATGTTGTCATCAGGGAACTTAAGTGAATACTTGTATATTTGTCCATTATTAACCCTTGTCACGGAGAGTCTGGTTGGTACATATCTCCTATAATCATAAAGAATGTGCAAATCGTGCTCCTATAATCTTAGGCTTATTTGGTTGCGTAAAAAGCCTGTGTGTTTATTCCACAATATAACCCGCTATCACACTGAAATAACTAAGTGCTTACGTCTAACACACTCCAACTTTTAATGCTTAATATACATATCACGCAAAAGCCCATTTTGCAGCTAATCAATATTCAAAGGACAGAAACCGAAAAACGGGCTGAATTACTCCTTCTCGCTATTTCTGTAGACAAAAACAGATCTACACATTTCCACTAGCATATCCATTCCCACTAGCATATCTTACTTACTTACTTAACCTATCGCAACTCATTTCCCAACCCACACGAATAAACCTGAAGTCGCATAACCATTCCTTGCTAGACTGGATTCTCTCCTCAAACCCCAGCAGAATCCAATCCTCTGGCATCCGTCCTGATATTTTCAGTGACCATGCAATAGTGTACTGTGTAAGGAAAATTAAACCGCCCCATTCAAGCCCTAAAGTTCTCCTCACTAGAACATTTAAAAACTTTAACCCACAACAGTTTCTGGATGACCTTACCAACTGCCCATGGCACAGAATCGATTTAATTCCCGACCCCGATTCTGCGCTCGACTATTTCCAATCAGAGTTGTTAAAACTCTGCGATACCCATGCTCTACTACGCAAAATAAGGGTACGGGGGGCCCACCTTCCATGGGTTACACCTGACCTTATAGCACTCTACCAGTTCAGGGATGCCTTGTGGAAAAGCTACAAAGTAACTGGCACTACCAAGGATCTCAATCACTACAGATGCCTGCGGAACGTGTGCACAAGGCAAACAAGGTATGCAAAAGCACAATATTACTCTGACAATCTCCACCAAAATACATCTAACCCAGCTAACTTCTGGAAGGTTATCAACAATATATTCCAGCCTCCTAACCATCAACAACCAAGTAATATCACTAAGGGGGATATTACTCTGACAAACCCCACTGACATTGCAAATGCATTCAATGATTACTTTGTGGGGTGTGCCACTAACTTATTAGCGAAACGGAGCACAAACCCCAAACCTGAATCTCATCCTGGGAGTACCCCTATAGTCCCACCCCCTCCCAACACTGCCCACAATTTTCAATTTAACCCAGTATCTGAAGAGGAGATTACACAAGCGCTCCTCAAACTAAAACTAAGCAGCCAATGTGGACCCGATTTACTACAATCTAGGTTCCTACGACTTGGTGCCCCAGCCATTGCCAAACCAATTGCGTCCATAGTCAACTCTATCCTGTCTGCAGGCCATATCCCTAAGACCTGGAAAACTGCCAGAGTTGTCCCAATCTTCAAAAGTGGGGACAAAAACACTGTCTCAAACTACAGGCCAATCTCACTTCTCCCAATTCTATCCAAAGTTATGGAAAAATGTGTCCACTCCCAATTAAGCGATTTCTACACCAAGACAAATTTCCCTAGCCAATTCCAGTCTGGGTTTCGTCCCAAACACTCCACCGTAACTACCCTGCTAAAAGTTTTCAATGAAATCCAGTGTGGAATGGAACGGGGACAACTCACTGGTGCAGTATACCTAGATTTTGCAAAGGCTTTTGACACAGTTGATCATGTTATCCTGCTTAACAAACTCCAGAGCTCTGGAATAGGGAAACATGCTTTAAACTGGTTTCAGTCCTACCTATCAGGAAGATCCCAACATGTGTCCATCTCAGGCTCTAACTCCAACCCCCTGGATATCACCTGTGGTGTCCCACAAGGCTCTGTTCTGGGGCCCTTACTCTTCTCAGTGTTCATTAATGATCTTCCCACAGCTTGTAAGGAAGCCTCAATACACATGTATGCAGATGACACAATCCTGTATGCACACAGCCATAGCCTCTCTGACCTTCAACACATATTTCAGTCTGACTTTTTGAGACTCGAAAACTGGATTTCCCAAAACAAACTGTTTTTAAACACTGACAAGACTGTAACAATGGTATTTGGGACCAAGACTAAATTTGTAAAGCTTCCAGTGACTGAGCTCCTGATTAGAACCAACGCTAACACCACCCTAACACCTGTCACTAGTTTTAAATACCTGGGCTTATGGTTTGACTCCCACTTAACATTCGGGATGCACATTGATACCCTGACAACCAAGACCTATGCCAAACTAGGGGTACTTTACAGGAACAAATCCTCCCTAAGTCTCCTGGTCAGAAAGCGTATCGCACAGCAGATGCTAATGCCAATTATTGACTATGGAGACATAGTATATGGCTCGGCTCCTCAAACCCACCTTAGCAAACTTGACACCCTCTACAATTCAATTTGTCGTTTTGTTCTCCAATGCAACTACAACACACATCACTGCGAAATGCTCAAAGAACTAGATTGGTCAACACTAGAGTCTAGGCGCAAAGTTCACCTTTCCTGTCTCACCCTCAAATACTTTCTGGGCAAGCTACCCAGCTACCTGAACAAGCTCCTCACCCCTACCACATGCAGCACCTATCACCTGAGATAAGACTCCAAAAGACTATTAATGGTCCCAAGACTCAACAAAGTATCCGGACGTTCCTCCTTCTCCTTCCGTGCACCCCAAAACTGGAACAACCTACCAGAGACTTTCATATCCACCACCAGCTTAAGTTCTTTCAAATCTAAGGCTGTCTCACACTTTAACCTGGTCTGTAACTGTTCCATTCCCACTAGCATACCCATTCCCACTAGCATATCCGTTCCCACTAGCATATCCGTTCCCACTAGCATATCCGTTCCCACTACCATATCCGTTCCCACTAGCATATCCGTTCCCACTAGCATATCCGTTCCCACTAGCATACCCGTTCCCACTAGCATATCCGTTCCCACTAGCATATCCGTTCCCACTAGCATATCCGTTCCCACTAGCATATCCGTTCCCACTAGCATATTCGTTCCCACTAGCATATCCGTTCCCACTAGCATATCCGTTCCCACTAGCATATCCGTTCCCACTAGCATATCCGTTCCCACTAGCATATCCGTTCCCACTAGCATATCCATTCCCACTAGCATATCCGTTCCCACTAGCATATCCGTTCCCACTAGCATATCCGTTCCCACTAGCATATCCGTTCCCACTAGCATATCCGTTCCCACTAGCATATCCGTTCCCACTAGCATATCCATTCCCACTAGCATATCAATTCCCACTAGCATATCCGTTCCCACTAGCATATCCGTTCCCCCTAGAAAACTGTATAACCGCCACTAACCGCTCTTCAATGTTAAACACATGTGAAACATGAAAATATACGACCATTTACATAAATCCAGTGCTGTTCGCGCATGCAAAGTCAACAAGTGCCGTTCGCGGGTGCGTGGCCAACTAATTAAAAAAAATTGTCCAGCCATGAGGTATAAAAGGTGGTGAAGGAGGGTAAGTAACCCAGATCAAGAAGCTTTCTCAAAAGTGCCACAATACACTCAACAAGAGAACTTGGAGTAATGAGACTCAAGCCTCGGTATCCAATATCACCACTGACAGTTTGAATCTGTCAGCCAGAACAGGACAGGCGCCCAGTTAGTTACTCTTAGGTATGTGTGCCAGTGTCTATGTTAGAGTGAGATCCAGTGTCAGTTCTAGGCCTGAAATCCAGTTCCTGTGAGACACTGCATGGGAGTTTAGGGTATTCCCCAGATACCCCAGTTGGGAGTGTATGTTTTATGTACTGAACAGTTGTGGATATTATTTTCGCATAAATTCACTTTTATTAACTCTGTAGTTCTGTCTTGTGAATTGATCTCTGGTGTATTTGTCCTGGTCTCCCCTGACACCCCCCTCTTGTTCTCCCCTTCTCCTCCTCCCCCGTTCTCTGCCCTTCACCTCCTTCCCCCTCCTCCGCCCCTCTCCTCCTCCCCTCCTCTCTCCATCTTAGACAGGGATCAGTGACATTACAACACACCAGTTCCTTTTAAGGCTTTAAGCTGATCTTAAATTTTCGCTTCTGCTTCCTGCAGTTCCTATTTCTCTGGAATTTGGGGTGGGAGGGTCTGTGAAAGATAAGAGTAATATAAAGAGCCAGGGAGGCTGAGACCTCCTCACACCGTGTGTTATTCCCTCTCCATCTCCTCAACCATGGCCACCTTCTGTCTGACGCTGCTGTTTGCTGCTGGGATACTCCTCACCCTACTCCACTGGTCAGGTGAGAGTGTCGAGAGTGCCGAGAGTGCCGAGAGAGAGAGATTAATCTGCACTGAGATCATTTGGAAGCAGTCCTGGCAATACGTTGTATTATTCTCTCAATATAAGATGCTCTTTCTGCCAAATGTTTTACCGTTACTCAATGCTTAAAATCCTAATATTGATAGAATGCCAGAGTTCACTTGCTTGGCAAATATTACTGTCAGACCCGAGAATACAGCACGGGTATGTGTGCTATGGCTGTATGCAAGGATGTGTGCAAGGATATGTGTGCCAGGGTATGTGTGCTATGGCTGTATGCAAGGATGTGTGCAAGGATATGTGTGCCAGGGTATGTGTGCTATGGCTGTATGCAAGGATGTGTGCAAGGATATGTGTGCCAGGGTATGTGTGCTATGGCTGTATGCAAGGATGTGTGCAAGGATATGTGTGCCAGGGTATGTGTGCTATGGCTGTATGCAAGGATGTGTGCAAGGATATGTGTGCCAGGGTATGTGTGCTATGGCTGTATGCAAGGATGTGTGCAAGGATATGTGTGCCAGGGTATGTGTGCATTGACTTTGTATTGTATGTCTTTATTTATATAGCGCCAAAAGTGTACTCAGCGCTTCACAAAGAATACAGTACAGGGAATTATAATAATGCAATAAGCGCAGCAAAATCAGACAATAGGAAAGGAAATCCCTGCCCCGAAGAGCTTACAATCTAAGAGGTATGATGGGAGAGTTACAGAGACAATAGGTGAGGGAGTAAGTGCTGTAGATGGCAGTGCTAGGTCACAATGGGGGGTAGGAGTGACTATGGGTGTGGGACAATCGCCATGAGTGCAGGCTGTTGGGATGCTGGATTTGTGGGGTGAGTTTTAAGGTTAGTCAGTATTAAATCAGAAGGTTAACACCATTTACAGGGGAAGAGATGGCAGGGAGGTGTGGGTGAGATCAGGTTTGTATGTCTTAGTTCAGGCTTGGGGGCAGGGTATGTGTGCATTGACTGTGTGCCGGGGTATGTGTGCAGGGTGTATGTGTGCATTGATTGATTGTGCCGGGGTATGTGTGCATGGACTGTGCCGAGACTATGTGTGCCGGGGTATGTGTGCATGGACTGTGCCGAGACTATGTGTGCCGGGGTATGTGTGCATGGACTGTGCCGAGACTATGTGTGCCGGGGTATGTGTGCATGGACTGTGCCGAGACTATGTGTGCCGGGGTATGTGTGCATGGACTGTGCCGAGACTATGTGTGCCGGGGTATGTGTGCATGGACTGTGCCGAGACTATGTGTGCCGGAGTATGTGTGCAGGGACTGTGTGCCGGGGTATGTTTTAAAAAATATATATTTTATTTTATAAAAAATGTTTGACCAGGAAGTGATACATTGCGAGTTACCTCTCGTTTTCAAGTATGTCCTGGACACAGAGTTATAACAATACATGGTTCCATTAAAAGGTTATACAGTCAATTCAGAGACATTTCATGGACAGATAGAGTTGGAAAATTGGGTACAGGGGTTATGTGTGTGTACAGAGACAGTGTGCAGGGACTGTGTGTTGGGGTATGTGTGCAGGGACTGTGTGTTGGGGTATGTGTGCAGAGACAGTGTGCCAGGTATGTGTGCAGGGACTGTGTAGCGGGGTATGTGTGCAGGGACTGTGTGGCGGGGTATGTGTGCAGAGATATGTGTGCTGGGGCATGTGTATAGGGACTGTGCCAGGGTATGTGTGTAGGGACAGTGTGCCGGGGTATGTGTGCTGGGATATGTGCGCAGGGGTTGTGTGCTGGAGTATGTGAGCAGGGATTGTGTGCTGGGGTATATGTGCAGGGACAGTGTGCTGGGGTATATGTGGTAGAGCAGTGTGCTGGGTATGTGCACTGGGGCAGTGGGCCCGGGTATGTGTGCACGAACTGTGTGCCGGGGTATTTATCCAGGGACTGTGTGCCAGGATATATGTGCAGGAACTGTGTGCCGGGGTATATGTGCAGGGGCAGTGTGCCGGGGTATTTATCCAGGGACTGTGTGCCAGGATATATGTGCAGGAACTGTGTGCCGGGGTATATGTGCAGGGGCAGTGTGCCGGGGTATTTATCCAGGGACTGTGTGCCAGGATATATGTGCAGGAACTGTGTGCCGGGGCAGTGTGCTGGGGTATATGTGCTGGCACTGTGTGTCACGGGAGACCAGGACTCGTAAGACCTTTTAATCGGGATCATTCAATAGGCAAAACAAGATAGTGGAATAAAACGAGGTAAATTCGGGTAAACTCACATACACACATTGAAATTCCCACTTCGTGGGTGTGTAACCTTAGCCACAACACTACGTTCTATTCTCAGAACTTGGACTTTGTGTCTGACTAAGGTTGAGTCCCCGCTGGCGCTGAGCGCTTTGCGCTTGACGCACTAACCTTAGTCAATGTGGATCGTCACATCCACACTCACACTGTGCGTGCGCGCTCATGCGCGGTAACACACGTTCACCCACACTCGGCGCTTAGATAAACAAAAAAACCTGACTTTTGAGCACGCTCAGCTTGCCCGCAACGCCCTCCTGCGCGCGCTTGCGATATAGCTAGGACAGCCGAGCGCTCATCCTTGGAGAGCTCGCACAAATAAAAGCATTTCGTTAGCCACAGAACGGTATCATCTATTTATTTTTTGATTATTGAAGCTAACACGGTAATGATATATATATATATATATATAATCATTGCGCTCTCCATGTAAGGAGCATGCAGCTAGCGAAGGAATTGGCCATACAAATGTGCAAAACAGAAAGTGAATCCCTGCGCTTCTCCCTTTGGGATAGCAATCAATGGGGAATATAAATATATGTATGGTGTAAATACCTGTATATATACACACACACACACACACCAATAGAAATCTTGTCAAATTAAAGGAGCAGGCCCCCACAGATTAAGGGGGGGGAGGAAGAAGGGGCGAAGGGTGAGGAAAGGGGTGGGCGAAAGAGAGAGAGAGGAAAGGGAAAGAGAGTGGAGGGGGAAGGAGAGAGGAGGGAGAAGGAGAGTGGAGGGGGAAGGAGAGAAAGGGTGGGAGGAGAGAGAGGGTGTGAAGGAGAGACAGAGAGAGGGTGTGAAGTAGAGACAGAGAGGGGGAATGAAAAAGAGACAGGGGAAGGAGAAAGAGACGGGGAAGGAGAAAGAGACAGGGAGAAGAGAGAGGAGGGAGAGATGGGAAGAGAGAGGAGGGAGAGATGGGAAGAGAGAGGAGGGAGAGATCGGAAGAGAGAGGAGAGAAAGAGGAGAGAGAGATGAGTGAGAGAGAGGGGACAGAGATATTGAAAGAGAGGATCTGTGTGCCTGATGCCTACCGGCTGCCCTGGAGGAGTGACCGGAGGTTCTGTTCTGGCTGACAGATTCAATCTGTCAGTGGTGATATTGGATACCGAGGCTTGAGTCTCATTACTCCAAGTTCTCTTGTTGAGTGTATTGTCGCACACTTAGAAAGCTTCTTGATCTGTGTTACTTACCACAGTTGAGTTGGTTTCTCAGGGTCAGCGCTGCGATGGGTCGTGGGTAGCGGTCAAATGGGTTTGCAGAAATCGCAGCAAGCTTCTTGATCAGCGGGTTTGCATTCCGGTCCAGTTCTTTGTAAAATTTCTTGTTGAGCTTCTTTAGATGCTCGTCCAGCATCTCGATGCCCAGCTCCCTGTGAAGGTCTGCTATTCTTGTAGGAAGTGGCGCGTTGGACGCAATCCGCAGCGCCTTGTTCTGTGCTTTTTGAAGAGATGATATGTGCCGTTTCTGGCAACCGCTCCACACCGGAGAGGCGTACGTCATGGTGGGTCTGATAATTGCCTTGATCACGTTGACTTTGCTCTGGATGGGCATGGTCCTTGTCTTCAGCAGGGGGTACAGTGCTGCCAGCTTGGCTGATGCCTTCTGTTGATCTTCTCAATGTGGTTTGTCCAGCTTAGCTTTCTGTCTAGGGTTACCCCTAGGTAAGAGCTGTTTGGCTCCCATTTGATGGCCTCTCTGTTGAGGCTGATTGGCGGGTGCTCCTTGATCTTCTTTCTGGTAAACAGTGTTGCTGTAGTCTTGCTGGAGTTCAGTCCAATTTGCCAGTCGCTTTACCATGATGACAGCTTGTCCAGAGCTGTTTGGATGTTCTTAGCTACTTCTTTCTCGATGAAAGACTGAGAGATGACGGCCACATCATCTGCGTAGAGTGCCAGTTGAGTCTTGTGAAGATCTGTGTGGATGTCATTCATGAAGAGGTTGAACAGGAATGGTCCCAGGACTGATCCCTGTGGAACGCCCGCTCGGTTAGGGTGTGTTGTTGATATTGTTGAGATCTCTTCTCGCACAGCCACGGGGAAGGTGCAGTCCCCCAAGTAGCTTGCAGTCAGGTTTACCAGGTAATTCGGGAATTCCAGGTTGATCATCTTGTGCAGCAGTCCTTCATGCCAAACTCGGTCACATGCTTTGGCCACGTCCAAGAAGACGATTCCAGTTGATTTGTAGATGTTAAATCCATGGCTTATCGTGTCCACGACTTGTAGCAGTTGATGGTTGGTCGAGTGCTCCTTCCAGAATCCAAATTGCTCCTTTAGTAGAATGTTTCTGCCAGAGATAAAGTCGCTGAGGCGGGTAAGAATAACCTTTTCCAGGAGTTTTGATAGTCCAGAGAGCAGGCTTATCGGGCGGTAGTTTGCAGGATCCCTCAGTGGTTTTCCAGGCTTTGGAAATAAAATGACCTTGGCTTCCTTCCAGGGCTTAGGAAAGTGCTGGAGCCGCATGCAAGCATTGAAGATTTCTGTAAGGCATTCCATGGCTGCCGGGGGAAGCTTCTTGATGGCCAGGTTAGTAATTACGTCGCTCCCCAGTGCTTTGCCGTTTTCCAGCTTTTCTGCAAGTTGTGTTATCTCAGTCCTGGTGCATCCTTCAAAGTTCTTCAATTCAGTCTCCGGTAGGTGTTCGGTAAGATGCCTGATAACTCCTTGTTCAACTTCCTGTGTTAGTATCAAGGATTGGACTTCGGCTGAAGTGGATCCCAGTGGCAGGAACAGCAGGGAGCGAAGTAGGGGTCACAAGCAGAGATCAGAGGCAGGCGGCAGGTAGCGATGTCAGGAAACAAGCAGGGGTCCGAGGCAGGCGGCAGGTAGCGAAGTCAGGAAACAAGCAGGGGTCTGAGGCAGGCGGCAGGTAGCGAAGTCAGGAAACAAGCAAAGGCCGGCAACGAGGAAACTGGAACAGGATGATAGCAATAGCTAGCACAGCAGTAAACACAGGAACCCTGCAGGAGTTAAGGAACCAGTATAATCAGGCAAAGAGGAACAGGAAAGGGAGGTTTATATAGGCAGGCTGAGAGGTGGAGCACAGGTGCAGAGGTGTCAGGTATCAGGTTCTGGAATGTTCCTAGTTTAGCAGCAGCAATCCCGGTGGACAAGTTTAGGTACTGCTGGCTATAACAAGACATTTAGAGTGGCAGCAGTCCCGGTGGCCAAGCATGGGTACAGCAGGCTAGAGAATATGACATTACTCCCCCTCCCAAGAGCGTTCTCCGGACGATCCTTGCTAGGCTTGTCTGGATATCTTCGGTGCAAAGCTTTGACTAGTCGCGGAGCATGTACAAAATCTTTGGGTTCCCAAGACCTCTCCTCTGGCCATAGCCCCCCCAGTGAACCAGGTACTGTAGTTTCCCTCTGTGTAACCTGGAATCCAAAATTCTTTCCACAATGAATTCCTCTTCGTTATCCACGAGGACGGGTTCAGGGGGAGGAAGTCTCCGTCCAGGAAACGGGTTCTCACGGAAAGGTTTCAGCAGAGAAGAGTGAAACACAGGGTGTATTTTGATGGTCTCAGGAAGCTTTAATCTGAAGGACACTGGATTTATTAGTGCTGAGATGCGAAATGGCCCGATGTATTTTTGGCCCAATTTAATGGTTGGAACCTTTAGACGTAGATTTTTTGTAGAAAGCCAGACTTTATCCCCGACTTGAAATTCTGGGGAGGGTCTGCGGTGTTGGTCTGCTGGTCTTTTGTACTTTACTTGAGTCTCACGAAGTGTCTCTTTGAGGGTCTCCTGGATGTCTCGCAGAGTCTCCAATTTCTCTGTAACTGCCGGAATGGGGCCCGAAGATGGAAAACGAGGAATAAAGGTTGGATGAAATCCATAATTTGAGATAAAGGGGCTCTTCTGAGTTGATGAATGATGTGAGTTGTTGTATGAAAACTCAGCTAATGGTAGGAAATCAATCCAGTCATCCTGGAGATGACAAACAAAACATCGTAAGTATTGTTCCAAAGTCTGATTGGTCCTTTCTGTCTGGCCATTGGATTGTGGATGATAGCCAGACGATAAATTTAAACGAATTCCTAGAGAGGAACAGAAAGTCCTCCAAAATTTTGAAGTGAATTGTACCCCTCTATCGGATATGATCTCATCAGGAGCCCCGTGAAGCCGAAACACCTCTTTCACAATCAACTTGGCTGTCTGGTCTGCAGAAGGAAGATTCTGTGCTGCAATGAAGTGAGCCATCTTTGTAAGTCGATCCACCACTACCAGGATGGTATTATGTCCATTTGATCGTGGCAGGTCAACAATAAAATCCATTGATATGGACCCCCAAGGACGAGTTGGAACCGGAAGAGGCTGCAGTAAACCCACAGGTGATGCTCGAGGGGTCTTGGTCCTAGCACAAGTCTCACAGGAGAGGACATAGTCTTTACCATCTTGTGCTAATTTAGGCCACCAAAAAGAGCGAGACAACAGTTCCTGTGTCTTGAGGACACCTGGGTGACCAGCGGGTCGGGAGTCGTGCATTAATTGGAGCACCTCTAATCTTACCTCCTTAGGGACGAACAGACGATCATTACAGTTCCAGAGACCATCACATAGAAATAGTTCTGCTTCCGGAGGAGGGTTTTTAAGAAAAGTGTCATTTGAGTAGGCTCCCTTTATTCGTGTGAGGAAATCGGCAGAAAATGTGACACCCCAAAAATTTCTTTTTGGAACAATAGTTTCTTCTTGCTCTTTGTCTGAACTAGGATTCGGAAAGGACTGTGACAAGGCGTCGGCTTTTCCATTCTTGGAGCCAGGGCGGTATGAGATGTGGAACTGAAATCTTGCAAAGAAGAGAGCCCACCTGGCTTGTCGCGCAGACAGTCTCTTTGCGGATCGAATGAATTCTAAGTTCCTATGATCCGTAAAGACCGTAATTGGATGATTGGCCCCCTCCAGTAGATGTCTCCACTCAGAGAATGCAGCTTTTATAGCCAAGAGTTCCTTGTTTCCGATGTCATAATTTCGTTCAGCTGTTGACATTTGGTATGAATAAAAGGCACATGGATGAAGGAGCATCTTGGGTCCAATTCTTTGTGACAGAATGGCACCAACAGCGGAGTCGGATGCATCCACTTCCAAGATGAATGGTAATTCTGGATTTGGATGGATGAGGATAGGGGCAGATGTGAAGAGTGACTTCAATTGTTCGAATGCCGCATCCGCTTTAGGAGACCATTTGAAGGGGAATTCTTTCCGTGTGAGTTGGGTGATTGGAGCAATAATGCCAGAGAAATTTTTAATAAAACGTCTATAGAAATTGGCAAAACCCACAAATCTCTGAATGTCCTTTTCATTCCGAGGGATTGGCCATTCCACCACGGCTTGAATCTTGCCTGGGTCCATACTCAAACCCTCGGGAGAGATGATGTAACCGAGAAATTGCATGTTGGTCTTTTCAAATTCGCATTTTTCTAACTTGATGTACAATTTGTACTTACGGAGACGCTCAAGGACAATTCGGACATGTCTCTGATGATCCATGATGTTATCTGAGAAGACAAGGATGTCATCCAGGTATGCCACTACGAAGTGGTCCAATAACTCTCGGAGGACATCATTAATTAAATGCTGGAAGGTAGCAGGGGCATTACAGAGTCCAAAAGGCATCACCAGATATTCATAGTGCCCATAACGGGTTCGGAAGGCTGTTTTCCATTCGCCACCGGGTCGAATGCGGACCAAATTATACGCTCCTCTGAGATCTAATTTGGTAAAGATTTTGGCTGACTGAATTCTTTCCAATAGTTCAGGTATCAGAGGTAATGGGTACCTGTTCTTCACCGTAATCTTATTTCGTTCCCGATAGTCAAAGCAGGGGTGTAGAGAACCGTCTTTCTTTCCCACGAAGAAGAGCGCAGCGCCTGCTGGAGAAGTAGAGGGTCGGATAAAACCCTTTGATAGGTTCTCCTGTAGGTAGTCATTGAGGACCTTCAATTCCGGTTCTGAGAGGGAATAGATTCTTCCAAACGGAATGGCAGCACCCGGTAATAATTCAATGGGACAGTCATAAGAGCGATGTGGGGGAAGCGTATCTGCGTTCTTCTTGTCACACACATCTAAAAACTCAGAGTAAGGAGCCGGCAGAAGATTTTCTTGAGACGAGGAAATCTTATGTATTCCTACACACTCTGGTATAGGAGTTTTAGGTAGACAGGCTAGCTGACAGTGCTCCGAGGGAAACGTGAGGGTCTTTGTCTTCCAGTCAATTAGTGGGTTATGGATCATGAGCCATGGAATTCCCAGAATCACTGGAAACAAAGGTGATGGAATGAGATAAAAAGAAATCTTCTCCTGGTGATTGGGCTTCATGATTAGTGTTAAGTTACTGGTTTCATGGGTAACAGGTCCAGAGCTCAAGGGAGAACCGTCAACGACTTCCATCCTTTCTGGCGATTCCTTGGCTACAAATGATACCGAATTGTTCTTGGCGAATTCTATGTCCATAAAATTCCCTGCCGCCCCTGAGTCAACCATTACTGTGGTTGAAAAACGATGTGTTCCTTCCTCGATTATAATAGGAACCAGGAGGTGAGGGTGTAGCGAAGGAGGGTTATCTTTCCCTTGAGAAGCAGAGAAAACAGTCTTTGAAATAGCGTGCAGCTGATTTCTCCTAGGGCTCTGGAAAGAAGACCGCCTGGACTTGTTTGGGCAATCAGCGAGATAGTGCCCATCATTTCCGCAATATAAACAGAGATCTTCTGTTCGGCGTCTATTCCTTTCCCCGGTTGAGATGGGTCCCTGCAGTGTATTTACTTGCATCGGCTCCTCCTCAGTCTCCCTGAAACGTCTTGGGGTACTGACATCTCTAAACCCAGGGTTGCTTGGCATGAACCCTTGTCTCTCCAATCGTCTTTCCGTAAGCCTGCGATCAATTTGGATGCATAAACGGACAAAGTCCTGAAATCTCTCTGGGGGCTCCACCCGGGCTAGTTCGTCTTTAACTTGCTCCAAGAGACCCTGCCGAAAATGATATTTCTGCGCGGCCTCATTCCAATCAGTATCGTTAACCCATCTGCGGAATTCAGCGGCGTATTCAGCTGCCGAGCGTCTTCCTTGACGAAGATTGTTCAGAGTTGCCTCAGCGGTTGCACTACGATTTGGGTCATCAAAAATAAGACTCATGGCTTCGATGAACTCCTCCAGGTCCCTTAGTAGTGAGCTATCTTGTTCTAACATAGGGGAGACCCATGCAATGGCCTTATCCTTGAGCAGGGTTATGATCAGTCCAACCTGGGCTTCTTCGGTATGATAAATGATGGGCTGAAGCTTGAACACAAGTCTGCATTGATTAAGGAAATTCCGGAAAGATTGTTTTTCCCCCCCAAATTTTTCTGGAAGGGATATACGGGGTGCGGTTTGCACTGGCACAGTGTTTTGATCAGACAAGGTGATTAAGGCTGCACGTAGTTCACGATTCTCAGCTTCCGCAGTGGCTGCTTTTTCTTCCAAGCGGCCAAGACGATTAAACACGTGTCTTTGTTGTTCCTGGTAACCAACCATGATATGTTGTAAGTCATGGAGTGTCTGAGCCTGAGTCGGGTCTGTTCCAGCGGAATCCATGGTAGGGCCTGTTTATTCTGTCAAGGATTGGACTTCGGCTGAAGGGGATCCCAGTGGCAGGAACAGCAGGGAGCGAAGTAGGGGTCACAAGCAGAGATCAGAGGCAGGCGGCAGGTAGCGAAGTCAGGAAACAAGCAGGGGTCCGAGGCAGGCGGCAGGTAGCGAAGTTAGGAAACAAGCAGGGGTCCGAGGCAGGCGGCAGGTAGCGAAGTCAGGAAACAAGCAGAGGTCGGCAACGAGGAAACTGGAACAGGATGATAGCAATAGCTAACATAGCAGTAAACACAGGAACCTTGCAGGAGCTAAGGAACCAGTATAAACAGGCAAGGGAGGAACAGGAAAGGGAGGTTTATATAGGCAGGCTGAGAAGTGGAGCACAGGTGCAGAGGTGTCAGGTATCAGGTTCTGGAATGTTCCTAGTTTAGCAGCAGCAATCTCGGTGGACAAGTTTAGGTACTGCAGGCTGTAACAAGACATTTAGAGTGGCAGCAGTCCCGGTGGCCAAGAATGGGTACAGCAGGCTAGAGAATATGACAGTTAGTTTGCTGGCTTGGTTAGGCACAAAAAATGTCTCCAGTGTGTCAGTAAGCACCTCCGCCTTGTCCTTGTTGCTACATGCAAGGTGGGTCCATCCCTGGATAGGTGGGTCTGGCTCCTTCTTCCCGGTCAGGTGTGGGGTCATTCTCCATACAGAGTTGTCAGATTCCTTCAGCTTGGCTGCTGCGGTCTCCCTTCATTCTCCCCAGTGTTGGCTGATTTGCTGTCGCAGGAGTCTTGTGAGCAAGTTGTACTTTACCAGAAGATCGTGTGTGTGTAACTTCTGCCACTGGCGCCGGGCCCGGGTTTTCTCAGCAATTGCTTGCATGATCCCTCTTGGTAGGTCGTAGATGGAGCAGCGTTTGGGCATCTGTTTTGGGACGCTGTGCTTGATTGCATGTTGGACGGCAGTAGTAAGTGTGTTAACAGCATTATCGATGTCTCCATTGGTGTCCAAGGGGCGAGGATTCGTGATGCTGCTCAGCTCTTCTTTGTACAGGCTCCAGTCGGCCCTGCTGAAGTTGTACTTGGGTGTTTGCTGGTGGGTTTCCATCTCATCGCCAACAGTAATGGTAACCGGATTGTGGTCTGAAGTCAATTCCGACAGCGTTTACAGCTGGACAGATTGTTGCACGTTCTTCAGTAAAACAATGTCCAGGATATCTGGCGTGTATCTTGCAGTGGCTGGGTAGAGGGTGGGTTCTGTAGGACCAGCCACTACAAAGTCACTCTCCTTTGAGTAAGCAAGCAGAGCTCGTCCCCTGGAATTTGCTATCCTGGAATTCCAGCATCGGTGTTTGGCATATAGGTCTCCCCCCCGATGATGGTTGGAACAGTGGAGTCCAGCAGAACTTCCAAGTCTCCCAAATGTAGCTTCGCCTTAGGAGGGCAGTAGGTGGCAATTAGTCGCAGTGGTCCTGTTGCAGTCTTTACCTGTACTCCAGTGGCTTCAATACTCCGGAGGGGTGGTAGTGCAATCTCATTATGGCTGGCCCGTGCGTTAACAATCACAGCCGTCCCACCACCTCTGGCTCCTGTTGCCCGGTCAGTACGGTATACCCTGTGGTTCGCCAGGCTCAGTTTGTGGTTTCTTTGAAGGTGGGTCTCTGAAAGCAGAGCTGCACATACATTCCTCTATTCCATCAGGTGAAGGAGTTCATCTGTCTTCTTGCTGATACCATTTGCGTTCCACTTCACGATGACGAAACTCCGTTTAGATGACACTGCCATGATGGTTGGTGTCTGTGCCCTTGAGAAGGGTCGGGATAAGATTCGCTATCATTGTCATAATGGGGTGAATATCCATGTTTGCGACAGCGCTCGCAATCTTAAGGATGATCTCCTGCCAGCATGTTGGGCTTGCGGTTCCACTTGTGGGAGCCGGGTTGGCCACCCCTATGGGGTTGGTGGATGGTGACTTGAGAGCATCCGCATAGGTTTGTCCGTCTGGGGTTTGCGTCCTCTGGGTGAATGCCGTGCCTTGGTTTGGGGTCAGATGTTCTGTGGTCCTCTGTATCTCCGGCACCAGGTGGGGAACCTGGTATTGAGTAGTGGATGTCTTCCTTGGTGCCTGCTCCATCAGGTGCGGTGTCTGCTTTTTCTGGTTCCTCTTGCTTCGCCTTAACAAGGTACGGGCAATCGCGGTAGCTTGCCGGGTGTGGGCCTTTGCAGTTTACACATGTCGCCGGCTCCTTTCTGTCCCGTGGGCATTCCTTGGAGTTGTTGTTCTCCCCACAACTCACACAACGTGGCTTCTGGTGGTAGAATGCAGAGGTATGCCCGAGCCGTTGGCAGTTGAAGCACACGGTCAGTCCTTTTCTCCCCTTTGGTGCCTCTGTGGTTACCACACAGCTACAAAGCCTGGTAATCTTGGTGAGATCTGCAGGCCGACTCTCTGGGGTTACTGCCAGTGTGACAATAAACAGAGACAATAAACTTCTTAGTCTTGTCCACCGGGGATGTCAATTGGGCAACGCTCTTGACTGGAAGTCCATATTCTGCAAGTTCGTGGGAAATCTCCCCCACAGAGGCGTTTGTCGGTAAACCACAAATTACAAATTTCTGGGGCTTTAATCGCGTCAACGGGAAGGTGAAGTATTCCAGGCTCTGCTTTGTAAAGGAGTCCATCACGCTCCAGTAGCCGTCCACAGTTGAGTGGGAATCTTTGCATGGTCCGCCCGCGGTTTGATAATAAATTTGGAAGAGCAAACCTCGCCGAGGGTGTCGACAAGGTCCTTGTGGGTCTTCATGTTCCTGATTATTACCGGTGGTATGCGAATCTTTTTGGGTGGCAGTGTAGTCTCTGCATCATTGCAGATGGGCCCTGAGCAGTCGTCAGAAACGGCATGTGGCGCAAAACGGTTTCCTGTTGCGATACCTTGGTCTTCCATGTGCTTCGGCACCTTTGTCTTTGCTGGTGATGATGGAGGGGCAGAACTATTGTAGATCTTGCGCCCTCTCTTCTTCTGCACAGTTGAGTAGTCCATGTCTTCAGCAGCAGTGTATATTGCGGCCTCCATAGGCGGTGCAGTAGCTTCTGCCATAATAATGGTGATTGAGAATGATGCTTCCAAACAGCAGAGGGGGACAGAATTATTTTTTTTTGGTGGCGGGCGGCTCTGTGCTCAGCACAGTACACAGCACAAATCACAATCAAAGCTCTGTGCTCTGCACAGTACACAGCACAAATCACAATCAAAGCTCTGTGCTTGCGCGGCGGCAGGCTCTGTACACCGCACACAGCACAAATCACAATTAGGGCTCTCTACTCACGCGACGGCGTTAGAAACTCCCTTCTCCCTTCTACCAGTCTACAGCATGCTGCCTGGACAGGCACCTCCACGGACACCTTCCAGCAGGCTTCTCTGCGGATGAGGCCAGATTAGCGTTGCCAGCAGGATAGTGAGGGAGAGAGGCAGCAGCTGGGGGTCGGCAACCTGCAGAGAGACGGAAGTAGCAGCGGAAAGAGCCACGTGCAGCTTGGGGGCCGCAGGTTGCCTACCCCTGGATTAGCCAATGGGAAAGGCGCATATGAGCACCATCTTCCCCCAGCTAACCCATTGCCACCCGCTGGGCAGGCTCCACCAGGTCTGGCAAACTCAAAAGGTGTCCCCACGAGGTGCCCTTTGTTCTCTGGACCTGGCAAATCACTCTTCCTCGCCCACCAGACGTTTTTGTCACCTTTGGACATCCTCTCTCCTTTGAACTATACAGACATCCTGGCACCTATGTGGATGCCCGGGTTGACTTCATAGACATTTATACAATAAGCACAAAATACCATAAAATATGTTTTAATAAAGAATATGACTTGGGGGATATTATGCCTGTGAGGGAAATGGGTCTGGGATACTCGGGCTCGAAAACCGGATTTCTGGGTAGCCCGAGCGTAATTCACCCCGCGTACCCGCAAATCATGCCTGCACGTCGGGGAGAATTTCGGACTACCGGTAACTTCGTCCCCCGAACTCCTGCAAGCAAGATAGCGGCATTTCAACCCAAATATCCCACCTAAAATGTATACTCCCTAAGTTTTAATTCTCTGGGGCAAGGGGAACAGGTAAAGCCCCAAAACAGGTCATGTTTTTACTTTGCATGGCATGGTACATTAAGTTGTCCCTGGCTTATGGTGCTACTTAGCTGCCAGGGACCCACTGTTTTCAAGGGTAACCAGTCGGACTTCCCCTTTATTATGAACACTGGCTACCCACTACCATCACAATGTGTGCCGGGGTATATGTGCAGGGGTAGTGTGCTGGGGTTTGTGTGCAGGGACTGTGTGCCAGGGTATGTGCACCAGGGTATGTGTGCAGGGATTGTGTGCCAGGGCCTTGTGCCAGGGTCTGTGTGCCAGGGCCTTGTGCCAGGGTATGTGTGCAGGGACGGTGTGCCGGGGTATGTGCACCAGGGTATGTGTGTTGGGACTGTGTGCAAGGACCTTGTGCCAGGGTATGTGTGCCATGGTACGTGTGTAGGAACCGTGTGCCAGGGTATGTTTAGCTGGGACTGTGTGCCAGGGTATATGTGCCATGGTATGTGTAGCTGGGACTGTGTGCCAGGGTATGGGTTCACTTAAAGCAGCAGTTCAAGCAATATCCTATATGTGTGTTTAAAAAAAAAAAAAAAATCAGTTCTGTACTATGAGAAACTACTTGTAGCATTTTTTTAAAAAGGGAGGGGGCGTCGTGTGTGTGTGTGGCAGGGAGGGGGCGTCGTGTGTGTGTGTGGCAGGGATGGGGGGAGGGGGGGTGTTTGTGTGTGTGTGTGGCAGAGAGGGGGGTTGTATGTGTGGCAGGGAGGGGGTTGTGTGTTTGTGTGTGGCAGGGATACAGGTTTTGTGTGTGTGTGTGTGGCAGGGAGAGGAGGTTGTGTATTTGTGGCTGTGTGGCAGGTAGGGGTGTGTGTGTGTGGCAGGGAGGGGGTTGTGCATGTGTGTGGCAGGGATGCAGGTTTTGTGTGTGTGTGTGTGTGTGTGTGTGTGTGTGTGGCAGGGAGAGGAGGTTGTGTATTTGTGGCTGTGTGGCAGGTAGGGGTGTGTGTGTGGCAGGGAGGGGTTTGTGCATGTGTGTGGCAGGGATGGGGGTTGTGTTTGTGTGTGTGTGGCAGAGAGGGGGGTTGTGTGTGTGGCAGGGAGGGGGTTGTGTGTTTGTGTGTGGCAGGGATGCAGGTTTTGTGTGTGTGTGTGTGTGTGTGTGTGTGTGTGTGTGTGTGTGTGTGTGTGTGGCAGGGAGAGGAGGTTGTGTATTTGTGGCTGTGTGGCAGGTAGGGGGATGTGTGTGTGGCAGGGAGGGGGTTGTGCATGTGTGTGGCAGGGATGGGGGTTGTGTTTTTTTGTGTGTGTGGCAGGGAGGGGGGTTGTGTGTGTGGCAGGGAGGGGGGTTTGTGTTTGTGTGTGGCAGGGAGGGGGGTTGTGTGTTTGTGTGTGTGTGGCAGGCAGGGGTTTGTGTGTGTGTGGCAGGGATGGGGGTTGTGTGTGTGTGGCAAGGAGGGGGGTTGTGTGTGTGGCAGGGAGGGGAGGTTTTGTGTTTGTGTGTGTGTAGCATGGATGGGGGTTGTGCGAGTGCGTGGCAGGGAAGGGAGTTTGTGTGTTTGTGTCTGTGCGGCAGGGAGGGGGAGTTGTGTTTGCGTGTGGCAGGGAGGGGAGGTTGTGTGTTTGTGTGTATGTGGCATGGAGGGTGGATTTTGTGTGTGGCAGGGAGGGGGGTTGTGTATGTGTGTGTGGCAGGGAGGGGGGTTGTGACCGTTGTGTGTGTGTGTGGCACGGAGGGCGGATTGTGTGTGTGGCACGGAGGGGGGTTGTGTGTGTGTGTGTGGCAGGCAGGGGTTTGTGTGTGTGTGGCAGGGAGGGGTTTGTGTGTGTGTGGCAAGGAGGGGGGTTGTGTGTGTGGCAGGGAGGGGAGGTTTTGTGTTTGTGTGTGTGTAGCATGGATGGGGGTTGTGCGAGTGCGTGGCAGGGAGGGTGGGTTGTGTGTGTGTGTGGCAGGGAAGGGAGTTTGTGTGTTTGTGTCTGTGCGGCAGGGAGGGGGAGTTGTGTTTGCGTGTGGCAGGGAGGGGAGGTTGTGTGTTTGTGTGTATGTGGCATGGAGGGTGGATTTTGTGTGTGGCAGGGAGGGGGGTTGTGTATGTGTGTGTGGCAGGGAGGGGGGTTGTGACCGTTGTGTGTGTGTGTGGCACGGAGGGCGGATTGTGTGTGTGGCACGGAGGGGGGTTGTGTGTGTGTGGCAGGGAGGGGGGTTGTGACCGTTGTGTGTGTGTGTGGCATGGAGGGCGGATTGTGTGTGTAGCACGGAGGGGGGTTGTGTGTGTGTGGCAGGGAGGGTGTTTGTGTATGTGTGTGTGGCAGGGATGGGGGGTTGTGTGTGTGTGGCAGAGAGGGTGGGTTGTGTGTGTGTGTGGCAGGGAGGGATTTTTGGTGGTTGTGTGTGTGTGTGTGGCAGGGAGGGGGGTTGTGTGTTTGTGTGTGTGTGGCAGGGAGGGGTTTGTGTGTGTGGCAGTAAGGGGGTTGTGTGTGTGTGGCAGGTAGAGGGGTTTGTGTGTGTGTGTGTGTGTGGCACGGAGGGGTTTGTGTGTGTGTGGCAGGGAGGGGGGTTGTGTGTGTGTGTGGCAGGGAGGGGGGTTGTGTGTGTGTGGCAGGGATGGGGTTTGTGTGTTTGTGTGGCAGGGAGGAGAGGTTGTGTGTGTGCATGTGTGGCAGGGAGGGGGGTTGTGTTTGTGTGTGTGTGTGTGTGTGTGTGTGTGTGTGTGTGTGTGTGTGTGTGTGTGTGTGTGTGTGTGTGTGTGGCAGGGAGGTTGTGTGTTTGTGTGTGGCAGGAAGGGGGGGGGGTTGAGTGTGTGTGTGGCAGGGAGAGGGGGTTGTGTGTGTGGCAGGGAGGGGAGGTGTGGCAGGGAGGGGGGGTTGTGTGTGTGTGTGGCAGGAAGGGTGTGTGTGGCAGGGAGGGGGTTCTGTGTGTGTGTGTGTGTGGCAGGGAGGGGAGGTTGTGTGTTTGTGTGTGGCAGGGAGGGGGGTTGTGTGTGTGTGACAGGGAGAGGGGGTTGTGTGTTTGTGTGTGGCAGGGTGGGGGGATTGTGTGTTTGTGTGTGTGGCAGGGAAGGGGGGTTGTGTGTTTGTGTGTGGCAGGGCGGGGGGATTGTGTGTGTTTGTGTGGCGGGGGGTTGTGTGTGTGTGACAGGGAGGGGGGGTTGTGTGTGTGTGGCAGGAGGGTGTGTGTGTGTGTGTGTGTGTGTGTGTGTGTGTGTGTGTGTGTGTGTGTGTGTGTGTGTGTGTGTGTGTGTGTGTGTGTGTGTGTGTGTGTGTGTGTGTGTGGCAGGGAGAGGGGGTTGTGTGTTTGTGTGTGTGGCAGGGAGGGGGGTTGTGTGTTTATGTGGCAGGGTGGGGGGATTGTGTGTGTTTGTGTGGCGGGGGTGTTGTGTGTGTGTGGCGGGGAGGGGGGTTGTGTGTTTGTGTGGCAGGGTGGCGGGATTGTGTGTGTTTGTGTGGGGGGGGGGTTGTGTGTGTGTGTGGCGGGGGGTTGTGTGTGGCAGGAAGGTGGTGTTTTGTGTGTGTGGCAGGAGGGGGGTTTGTGTGTGTGTGTGTGTGTGTGTGTTTGTGTGGGGGGGGTTGTGTGTGTGTGTGGCGGGGGGTTGTGTGTGGCAGGAAGGTGGTGTTTTGTGTGTGTGGCAGGAGGGGGGGTTGTGTGTTTGTGGCAGGGAGGGAAAGTTGTGTGTTTGTGTGTGTGTGGCAGGAGGGGGGTTTGTGTGTGTGTGACAGGGAGAGGGGGCACTTTCTGGGCACAGATAAAAGCTGCAGCACCCCCCTCGGCAGTAGCATGCCAGTTGGCAGCGCTGCAGTCTGTAGGACAATGGAACAGAAGCCGGCTCTTGCCCACTCCATGTGCAGGACCCCAAGTCCTAGAATCCTTGAGTGCCAACCTATGACATCCCGTAGAGATCGGCAATGTCCGGCTCTCTCTGCACCAGAGAGAGAGGGCCAGTGATGTGCCACGTCTTCCCCAGTTGGGAATTTATGGGTCAAATGATATTCTGCAGGTCTCTGGCAGGGGAGGGGTTAAGTGATGTTCTATGTCTTGTTCTCAGAATCAGACGCTGTCTTGTGTTATGGTGACTTTAACGAGGTGACTGGCCAATGTTCTGAATACATCGGAAAAGAAGTGCCAGAGGAAGACTGCTGTCTGAACATTAAATATGGCTTCAAACGTGATGATCAGTCCCCCTGTGAGGCCTGCCGGTGAGGAGGGGGGGGGGGTGATCACCCTGTGAGGCCTGCCGGTGAGGAGGGGGGGGGGGGTGATCACCCTGTGAGGACTGACGGTGAGGGGGGGTGATCACCCTGTGAGGCCTGCCGGTGAGGAGGGGGGGGGGGTGATCACCCTGTGAGGCCTGACGGTGAGGGGAGGGGGGTGATCACCCTGTGAGGCCTGACGGTGAGGAGGGGGGGGGTGATCACCCTGTGAGGACTGACGATGAGGAGGGGGGGGTTGATCGCCCTGTGAGGCCTGACGGTGAGGGGGGGGGGGTGGGGGTGATCACCCTGTGAGGCCTGACGGTGAGGAAGGGGGGGGGGGTGATCACCCTGTGAGGCCTGACGGTGAGGGGGGGGGTGATCACCCTGTGAGGCCTGACGGTGAGGGGGGGGGTGATCACCCTGTGAGGCCTGACGGTGAAGGGGGGGGTGATCACCCTGTGAGGCCTGACGGTGAGGGGGGGGGTGTTCACCCTGTGAGGCCTGACGGTGAGGGGGGGGTGATCACCCTGTGAGGCCTGACGGTGAGGGGGGGGGGGGTGATCACCCTGTGAGGCCTGACGGTGAGGGAGGGGGGGGGGTGATCACCCTGTGAGGACTGACGATGAGGAGGGGGGGGTTGATCGCCCTGTGAGGCCTGACGGTGAGGGGGGGGTGGGGTTGATCGCCCTGTGAGGCCTGACGGTGAGGAAGGGGGGGGGGGGGGGAACCCCTTGAAAGGCCTGACGGTGAGGGGGGGGGTGATCACCCTGTGAGGCCTGACGGTGAGGGGGGGGGGTGATCACCCTGTGAGGCCTGACGGTGAGGGGGGGGGGTGATCACCCTGTGAGGCCTGACGGTGAGGGGGGGGGGGGTGTTCACCCTGTGAGGCCTGACGGTGAGGGGGGGGTGATCACCCTGTGAGGCCTGATGGTGAGGGGGGGGGTGATCACCCTGTGAGGCCTGACGGTGAGGGAGGGGGGGGGGGGTGATCACCCTGTGAGGCCTGACGGTGAGGGAGGGGGGGGTGATCACCCTGTGAGGCCTGACGGTGAGGGAGGGGGGGTGATCACCCTGTGAGGCCTGCCGGTGAGGGAGGGGGGGGGGGTGATCACCCTGTGAGGCCTGACGGTGAGGGAGGGGGGGGGGTGATTACCCTGTGAGGCCTGACGGTGAGGGGGGGGGGGTGATCACCCTGTGAGGCCTGACGGTGAGGGGGGGGGGTGATCACCCTGTGAGGCCTGACGGTGAGGGGGGGGGTGTTCACCCTGTGAGGCCTGACGGTGAGGGGGGGGTGATCACCCTGTGAGGCCTGACGGTGAGGGGGGGGGGTGATCACCCTGTGAGGCCTGACGGTGAGAGGGAGGGGGGGGGGGTGATCACCCTGTGAGGCCTGACGGTGAGGGAGGGGGGGGTGATCACCCTGTGACGCCTGACGGTGAGGGGGGGGTGGATGAATGTTCGTATATCTTTATTTATATAGCACCATTAATGTAGAGCTTCACAGCATTAATTCACGTGACAATAATATATATAACAAATAATAAAAATAACTTAACGGGAATAAGTGCTTCAGACATAAAAGTGACTGGAAGAGGAGTCCCTGCTCCGAAGAGCTTGCAATCAAATTGGTAAGTAGGAAGAACGTGCAGAGACAGTAGGAGGGCGTTCTGGTAAGTGCGTCTGCAGGGGGCCAAGGTCCATGTATGAGGTGTAAAGTATCCGCCACGGAAAGTATCAGCCTCGTATGGGGGTGTGGGGAATGTGGGGGGGGGGTCCAGCCCCCTCTTATGCTTTATAAAAAAACGAAAGCGTTTGGTCTCCTTTGAAGGAGGCGATTAAATCTCCAAACCTTTCTTGATTTATCTGTTACTGAGACCTAAGTTACTACTGCCCCTACTATACCGCAAGTTCCTGTGGGGTCTGTTAATATACCTAGGTTCTTCTTTGGGCCCAGGAGGATCGGGAGAGGGACCAGGAGCCAGATCATTGCATTGGGGGAGGGGGTGGGGGAATAGATGGGGGATGAGGGCATAGGGGATAGGGGTGAGGGGGAGGGTAATCTTGTAGATGGGGCGGGAGGGTGGTGGGTGTGTATATAATGCTTCCTGGAGAGAGATGGTGCAGGGGAGGGGGAGTATCACAAAGAAACCCTTTATCTTTGCTTTTATATCTTAAACACGTCTTTTCTAACCCCGAGGTGATGCAGAGGTAGAATGCAATCCACGTGGACCTGTTCAGAGTATATACTGTATATGATGCACAAACATGTAGCGTTCTATCGTATACATAAATACAAACATTAACTGGACAGCATCTTCACCCACAGGGGGGTTTTCTTTCATATACTGGTGCCGCTCTCCCCTCTTTCCCCCCTCGCGCTTCTCCCCGCCGTGGTGGGCCCGGCAACTGGACGGAGCGTTCGGACAGGGGTGCCCGGTGTCGGACCCTCCCGGTGTTGCTAGAGATGGATGGGCCCCTTGCGCTCGCCCCTCCCCTCCTCCCACCCGCGAGGTCTGATAACTTAGCAATAAGTGGGACAAGGAGATCAGGCACCACCTGGAACCATGGGACAGAGATCCCCTACTGTACCCTTAGCGGGCGGGTTTCCATGGGACAGAAATCCCCTACTGTACCCTTAGCGGGCGGGTTTCCATGGGACAGAGATCCCCTACTGTACCCTTAGCGGGCTGGGTTTCCATGGGGACAGAGATCCCCTAATGTACCCTTAGCGGGTGGGGTTTCCATGGCGACCGAGATCCCCTACTGTACCCTTAGCGGGTGGGGTTTCCATGGGGACAGAGATCCCCTACTGTACCCTTAGCGGGCTGGGTTTCCATGGGGACAGAGATCCCCTACTGTACCCTTAGCGGGCTGGGTTTCCATGGGGACAGAGATCCCCTACTGTACCCTTAGCGGGCGGGGTTTCCATGGGACAGAAATCCCCTACTGTACCCTTAGCGGGCGGGTTTCCATGGGACAGAGATCCCCTACTGTACCCTTAGCGGGCTGGGTTTCCATGGGGACAGAGATCCCCTAATGTACCCTTAGCGGGCAGGTTTCCATGGGACAGGATCCCCTACTGTACCCTTAGCGGGCAGGTTTCCATGGGACAGGATCCCCTACTGTACCCTTAGCGGGCGGGTTTCCATGGGACAGAGATCCCCTACTGTACCCTTAGCGGGCGGGGTTTCCATGGGACAGAGATCCCCTAATGTACCCTTAGCGGGCTGGGTTTCCATGGGACAGAGATCCCCTACTGTACCCTTAGCGGGCGGGGTTTCCATGGGACAGAGATCCCCTACTGTACCCTTAGCAGGCGGGGTTTCCATGGGACAGAGATCCCCTACTGTACCCTTAGCGGGCGGGTTTCCATGGGGACAGAGATCCCCTACTGTACCCTTAGCGGGTGGGCTTTCCATGGGGACAGAGATCCCCTACTGTACCCTTAGCGGGCGGGGTTTCCATGGGGACAGAGATCCCCTACTGTACCCTTAGCGGGCGGGTTTCCGTGGGACAGAGATCCCCTACTGTACCCTTAGCGGGCTGGGTTTCCATGGGGACAGAGATCCCCTAATGTACCCTTAGCGGGCGGGGTTTTCATGGGGACAGAGATCCCCTAATGTACCCTTAGCGGGCGGGTTTCCATGGGACAGAGATCCCCTACTGTACCCTTAGCAGGCGGGGTTTTCATGGGGACAGAGATCCCCTACTGTACCCTTAGCGGGCGGGTTTCCGTGGGACAGAGATCCCCTACTGTACCCTTAGCGGGCGGGTTTCCGTGGGACAGAGATCCCCTATTGTACCCTTAGCGGGCTGGGTTTCCATGGGACAGAGATCCCCTAATGTACCCTTAGCGGGCGGGGTTTCCATGGGGACAAAGATCCCCTACTGTACCCTTAGCGGGCGGGGTTTCCATGGGGACAGAAATCCCCTACTGTACCCTTAGCGGGCGGGGTTTCCATGGGACAGAAATCCCCTACTGTACCCTTAGCGGGCGGGTTTCCATGGGACAGAGATCCCCTACTGTACCCTTAGCGGGCTGGGTTTCCATGGGGACAGAGATCCCCTAATGTACCCTTAGCGGGCAGGTTTCCATGGGACAGGATCCCCTACTGTACCCTTAGCGGGCAGGTTTCCATGGGACAGGATCCCCTACTGTACCCTTAGCGGGCGGGTTTCCATGGGACAGAGATCCCCTACTGTACCCTTAGCGGGCGGGGTTTCCATGGGACAGAGATCCCCTAATGTACCCTTAGCGGGCTGGGTTTCCATGGGACAGAGATCCCCTACTGTACCCTTAGCGGGCGGGGTTTCCATGGGACAGAGATCCCCTACTGTACCCTTAGCAGGCGGGGTTTCCATGGGACAGAGATCCCCTACTGTACCCTTAGCGGGCGGGTTTCCATGGGGACAGAGATCCCCTACTGTACCCTTAGCGGGTGGGCTTTCCATGGGGACAGAGATCCCCTACTGTACCCTTAGCGGGCGGGGTTTCCATGGGGACAGAGATCCCCTACTGTACCCTTAGCGGGCGGGTTTCCGTGGGACAGAGATCCCCTACTGTACCCTTAGCGGGCTGGGTTTCCATGGGGACAGAGATCCCCTAATGTACCCTTAGCGGGCGGGGTTTTCATGGGGACAGAGATCCCCTAATGTACCCTTAGCGGGCGGGTTTCCATGGGACAGAGATCCCCTACTGTACCCTTAGCGGGCGGGGTTTCCATGGGGACAGAGATCCCCTACTGTACCCTTAGCGGGCGGGGTTTCCATGGGGACAGAGATCCCCTACTGTACCCTTAGCGGGCGGGGTTTCCATGGGACAGAGATCCCCTACTGTACCCTTAGCGGGCGGGTTTCCATGGGACAGAGATCCCCTACTGTAACCTTAGCAGGCGGGTTTCCATGGGACAGGATCCCCTACTGTACCCTTAGCGGGCGGGTTTCCATGGGGACAGAGATCCCCTACTGTACCCTTAGCGGGCGGGGTTTCCATGGGACAGAGATCCCCTACTGTACCCTTAGCGGGCGGGGTTTCCATGGGATAGAGATCCCTACTGTACCCTTAGCAGGCGGGATTTCCATGGGACAGAGATCCCCTACTGTACCCTTAGCGGGCGGGGTTTCCATGGCACAGAGATCCCGTAATGTACCCTTAGCGGGTGGGTTTCCATGGGGACAGAGATCCCCTACTGTACCCTTAGCGGGCGGGATTTCCATGGGACAGAGATCCCCTACTGTACCCTTAGCGGGCGGGGTTTCCATGGGACAGAGATCCCCTACTGTACCCTTAGCGGGCGGGTTTCCATGGGACAGAGATCCCCTACTGTACCCTTAGCGGGCGGGATTTCCATGGGGACAGAGATCCCCTACTGTACCCTTAGCGGGCGGGTTTCCATGGGACAGAGATCCCCTACTGTGCCCTTAGCGGGCGGGTTTCCATGGGACAGAGATCCCTACTATACCCTTAGCGGGCGGGGTTTCCATGGGGACAGTGATCCCCTACTGTACCCTTAGCGGGCGGGTTTCCATGGGACAGAGACACCCTACTGTACCCTTAGCGGGCGGGGTTTCCATGGGACAGAGATCCCCTACTGTACCCTTAGCCGGCGGGATTTCCATGGGGACAGAGATCCCCTATTGTACCCTTAGCGGGCGGGGTTTCCATGGGACAGAGATCCCCTACTGTACCCTTAGCGGGCGGGATTTCCATGGGACAGAGATCCCCTACTATACCTTTAGCGGGCGGGTTTCCGTGGGACAGAGATCCCCTACTGTACCCTTAGCGGGCTGGGTTTCCATGGGACAGAGATCCCCTAATGTACCCTTAGCGGGCGGGGTTTCCATGGGGACAGAGATCCCCTACTGTACCCTTAGCGGGCGGGGTTTCCATGGGGACAGAAATCCCCTACTGTACCCTTAGCGGGCGGGGTTTCCATGGGACAGAAATCCCCTACTGTACCCTTAGCGGGCGGGTTTCCATGGGACAGAGATCCCCTACTGTACCCTTAGCGGGCTGGGTTTCCATGGGGACAGAGATCCCCTACTGTACCCTTAGCGGGCAGGTTTCCATGGGACAGGATCCCCTACTGTACCCTTAGCGGGCGGGTTTCCATGGGACAGAGATCCCCTACTGTACCCTTAGCGGGCGGGGGTTTCCATGGGACAGAGATCCCCTAATGTACCCTTAGCGGGCTGGGTTTCCATGGGACAGAGATCCCCTACTGTACCCTTAGCGGGCGGGGTTTCCATGGGACAGAGATCCCCTACTGTACCCTTAGCAGGCGGGATTTCCATGGGACAGAGATCCCCTACTGTACCCTTAGCGGGCGGGTTTCCATGGGGACAGAGATCCCCTACTGTACCCTTAGCGGGTGGGGTTTCCATGGGGACAGAGATCCCCTACTGTACCCTTAGCGGGCGGGGTTTCCATGGGGACAGAGATCCCCTACTGTACCCTTAGCGGGCGGGTTTCCGTGGGACAGAGATCCCCTACTGTACCCTTAGCGGGCTGGGTTTCCATGGGGACAGAGATCCCCTAATGTACCCTTAGCGGGCGGGGTTTTCATGGGGACAGAGATCCCCTACTGTACCCTTAGCGGGCGGGTTTCCATGGGACAGAGATCCCCTACTGTACCCTTAGCGGGTGGGGTTTCCATGGGGACAGAGATCCCCTACTGTACCCTTAGCGGGCGGGGTTTCCATGGGGACAGAGATCCCCTACTGTACCCTTAGCGGGCGGGGTTTCCATGGGGACAGAGATCCCCTACTGTACCCTTAGCGGGCGGGGTTTCCATGGGGACAGAGATCCCCTACTGTACCCTTAGCGGGCGGGGTTTCCATGGGACAGAGATCCCCTACTGTACCCTTAGCGGGCGGGTTTCCATGGGACAGAGATCCCCTATTGTAACCTTAGCAGGCGGGTTTCCATGGGACAGGATCCCCTACTGTACCCTTAGCGGGCAGGTTTCCATGGGACAGAGATCCCCTACTGTACCCTTAGCGGGCGAGGTTTCCATGGGACAGAGATCCCCTAATGTACCCTTAGCAGCTGGGTTTCCATGGGACAGAGATCCCCTACTGTACCCTTAGCGGGCGGGTTTCCATGGGACAGAGATCCCCTACTGTACCCTTAGCGGGCGGGGTTTCCATGGGACAGAGATCCCCTACTGTACCCTTAGCGGGCGGGTTTCCATGGGGACAGAGATCCCCTACTGTACCCTTAGCGGGTGGGGTTTCCATGGGGACAGAGATCCCCTACTGTAGCCTTAGCGGGCGGGTTTCCATGGGGACAGAGATCCCCTACTGTACCCTTAGCGGGCGGGGTTTCCATGGGACAGAGATCCCCTACTGTACCCTTAGCGGGCGGGTTTCCATGGGGACAGAGATCCCCTACTGTACCCTTAGCGGGTGGGGTTTCCATGGGGACAGAGATCCCCTACTGTACCCTTAGCGGGCGGGTTTCCATGGGGACAGAGATCCCCTACTGTACCCTTAGCGGGCGGGTTTCCATGGGACAGAGATCCCCTACTGTACCCTTAGCGGGCGTCGTTTCCATGGGACAGAGATCCCCTACTGTACCCATAGCAGACGGGGTTTCCATGGGACAGAGATCCCCTACTGTACCCTTAGCGGGCGGGTTTCCATGGGACAGAGATCCCTACTATACCCTTAGCGGGTGGGGTTTCCATGGGGACAGTGATCCCCTACTGTACCCTTAGCGGGCGGGTTTCCATGGGACAGAGATGCCCTACTGTACCCTTAGCGGGCGGGGTTTTCATGGGACAGAGATCCCCTACTGTACCCTTAGCCGGCGGGATTTCCATGGGGACAGAGATCCCCTATTGTACCCTTAGCGGGCGGGGTTTCCATGGGACAGAGATCCCCTACTGTACCCTTAGCGGGCGGGATTTCCATGGGACAGAGATCCCGTAATGTACCCTTAGCGGGCGGGTTTCCATGGGACAGAGATCCCCTACTGTACCCTTAGCGGGCTGGGTTTCCATGGGACAGAGATCCCCTACTGTACCCTTAGCGGGCGGGGTTTCCATGGGACAGAGATCCCATACTGTACCCTTAGCGGGCGGGTTTCCATGGGATAGAGATCCCCTAATGTACCCTTAGCGGGCGGGTTTCCATGGGACAGAGATCCCCTACTGTACCCTTAGCGGGCGGGGTTTCCATGGGACAGAGATCCCCTACTGTACCCTTAGCGGGCTGGGTTTCCATGGGGACAGAGATCCCCTACTGTACCCTTAGCGGGCGGGATTTCCATGGGGACAGAGATCCCCTACTGTACCCTTAGCGGGCGGGTTTCCATGGGACAGAGATCCCCTACTGTACCCTTAGCGGGCGGGTTTCCATGGGGACAGAGATCCCCTACTGTACCCTTAGCGGGCGGGGTTTCCATGGGACAGAGATCCCCTACTGTACCCTTAGCGGGCGGGGTTTCCATGGGATAGAGATCCCTACTGTACCCTTAGCAGGCGGGATTTCCATGGGACAGAGATCCCCTACTGTACCCTTAGCGGGCGGGGTTTCCATGGCACAGAGATCCCGTAATGTACCCTTAGCGGGTGGGTTTCCATGGGGACAGAGATCCCCTACTGTACCCTTAGCGGGCGGGATTTCCATGGGACAGAGATCCCCTACTGTACCCTTAGCGGGCGGGGTTTCCATGGGACAGAGATCCCCTACTGTACCCTTAGCGGGCGGGTTTCCATGGGACAGAGATCCCCTACTGTACCCTTAGCGGGCGGGATTTCCATGGGGACAGAGATCCCCTACTGTACCCTTAGCGGGCGGGTTTCCATGGGACAGAGATCCCCTACTGTACCCTTAGCGGGCGGGTTTCCATGGGGACAGAGATCCCCTACTGTACCCTTAGCGGGCGGGGTTTCCATTATAATAGAGATCCCCTACTGTACCCTTAGCGGGCGGGATTTCCATGGGACAGAGATCCCCTACTGTACCCTTAGTGGGCGGGGTTTCCATGGGACAGAGATCCCATAATGTACCCTTAGCGGGCGGGTTTCCATGGGGACAGAGATCCCCCTACTGTACCCTTAGAGGGCGGGATTTCCATGGGACAGGGATCCCCTACTGTACCCTTAGCGGGCGGGTTTCCATGGTAATGTTGTATGTTTACCATGAAGTTAGAATGTAAATTCTGAGAAAGGACCGATATGCTTTGTAAGTTTTTAGGGTTAGGGTTTTTTTGATAGGTACCTGATAGGTACATAAAATAGAGACGGATATATCGAATTCCAACGTTAAATGTTACCTCACGAGTGAAGTGTACATACTAATAGTTGGTAACCATGAAGCAGAGTCTAAAGAAAAGAAAATGTTAATCTTCCCCTATAAAGATCTGAGGTGAGAACCAAAAATATAAGTTAGTTCACAGAGAAGAGAATTTACATTCCTCCCGCTCCTCCCCTCCACCTCCCCAGCCCTTCTTCCACACCTGCGACTCCCTTCTCCACCACCCCGACCCCCCCCCCCCCATACCCACTCCCTCTCCTACCCCCCTACTCTACTCCTTCCAACCTACCCATGTCCCCTTCCCCCCCCCGGGCCGCACAACCCCTTCCCCCCCCCCCGGCCGCACAACCCCTTCCCTCTATGTCCCTTCCCGCAACCCCCCTTCCCCTATAGAATGAGTTCTGTCCCAAGGTTTATTACTATAACATTCAAGGTTTATCTGTTAGATTCCAGAGGTTAAAAGTATATTGAAGAAAACCCAACCTATGGGGTTAAGATCCTTTCTTTCTTTCCTCGGACGTCTCTCTCCCTCTCTCTCCTTTTTTCTATCCTCAGACGTCTCTCTCTCTCTCGCTCTCTCTCTCTTTGTGTCTCTCTCTCTCTCTCTCTGTGTCTCTCTCTCTATCTCCTTTCTTTTTCTTTCCTCAGACGTCTCTTTCTCTCTCTCTTTGTGTCTCTCTCTCACTGTCTCTCTCTCTCTCTGTGTATCTCTCTCTCTCTCTGTGGGCCTTATGCAGAGAGCATCGTTATTTCGAAATTCGCCATTTTTTGTACAATTTCGCGCAGAAACCGGCAGAAAATGGCGAGTTCCGAAAAACGCGCCATTTTGTTTTTTCAATTGCTAAAACTCGCCTCGCGGCTGGCGAGAACCTCCATCTCGCCATTTTTAAAACTCTCCGAATGCAGAGAGGTGCGAACGGCATAAAGCGGCTGTTCGCGCCAAAAAATGCCGCAATTCTCGCATTTTTGCGCGCCAGGAAAAGATGGCAAGATGGCGCTCGCCGCCTATAGTAAAGGGGAAAAAAAGGCGCGAATTTGTTTTTACACGTTTCTGTAGCGCGCATCTCGCCAATTTAAACTCGCCACACGCATCCATGTTAAACATAGCAGAATTCGCACTTTTCTGCATATGGAGAATAAAACTCTCCAAAAAAGCTACTTTTTATGAAATTCGCCAATTTTAAAATTCTATGCTCTCTGCATAAGGCCCTGTGTGTCTCTGTCTCTCTCTCTCAGTCTCTCTCTCTGTGTCTGTATGTGTGTCTATCTCTCTCTCTCTCTCTCAGTCTCTCTCTGTGGGGGTCATGCACAAAGCAGTGATAAGTGCTTTTAAGTAGCCATTATAGCGCGATACTGCACTGTTATCACTGCTTTGTGAATCTCACAGCAGACAGTATCACGCTATAAAGGCAGTTATCTCACTTAAAAGCACTTATCACTGCTTTGTGCATAGCACCCAGAAAACCCCACTTATCACTGCTTAGTGCATAACCCCCTGTGTCTGTGTCTGTCTCTCTCTATCAGTCTCTCTCTCTCTCTCTCTCTCTCTCTCTCTCTCTCTCTTCTCTGTGTCTGTGTCTGTCTCTCTCCTCTCTGTGTCTGTCTCTCTCTCTCTGTCTCTCTCTCTCTCTGTCTCTCTCTGTCTCTCTCTCTCTGTCTCTTTCTCTCTCTCTGTCTCTCTCTCTGTCTCTCTATCTCTCTGTCTCTTTCTCTCTCTCTGTCTCTCTCTCTCTCTGTCTCTCTCTCTCTGTCTCTTTCTCTCTCTCTGTCTCTCTCTCTCTCTCTGTGTCTGTGTCTGTCTCTCTCTCTCTCTCTCTCTCTCTCTCTCTCTCTCTCTCTCTCTCTCTGTGTCTGTCTCTCTCTCTCTCTCTGTCTCTCTCTCTCTCTCTCTCTCTGTCTCTTTCTCTCTCTCTGTCTCTCCCTCTCTGTCTCTCTCTGTCTCTCTCTCTGTCTCTCTCTCTGTCTCTCTCTCTCTCTGTCTCTCTCTCTGTCTCTCTCTCTGTCTCTCTCTCTCTCAGTCTCTCTCTCACTTTCAGCCCTGCGGAGTGGAGCACCTGGGGTGTGTGGAGACCATGTACAGTTTCCTGCGGAGAAGGGTCAAGCTGCGACAACGAGCCTGCTATGGGCAGGGGGGACTGCCAAGGAAACAAGTTACAAGCACAGTCGTGCACCCTGCAAGAGTGCTGCCCTGGTGAGTCTTGGAAAGTAATGTTACCAATACATGAGGGGAGCAGTGTAAGAGCGCTGAGTGCCGGGA